>NC_083340.1:42475287-42775287 GCF_019175385.1 Lycium barbarum | reverse complement strand
CATTTAATGTTAGCGTTGAAACATCAAAAAATGAATGCTCCGGACCAAGTTGTGAGAGCTCAAATACAACAGAAACCCAAATATCTTGACTTGCGTCGAAAGCGTTAAGACGAACAGGCCTTAATGAGGGACCGAGAGAGGTAAATACATGGGCAAAGTCATTCTGTAATCTCTGCCCGGCGTCTAACCAGTTATGGACGTGAATCCGCTACATGTTAATCTGGAACGAAGGAGGGTTGACAGGCTCAATAACCCTAAAAGTCTTAGTAAAATCCAAGGAAGATAACTTTACCTGTAGTTGATAAAATCGGGAAGCAACCGTGTCTTTGAACTTAACCTTTAGCTAATCAACTTGGAAGCAGCTTTGCCTTCCACATTACCATCACAAACTAATTTCTTCTGAAAACCCACTTGAAATACAATAGTTGAACCTATCGAACCAACGTGCTTACTACTATCTTGTTCCGTATATTCGACGGAGTGAAGTTCACCTAGAATGACAGAGTCTACCAGTTGAGGACATTCATCAAACACCTCATACTCATCTAATATTCCATCAGCTAAATCAGATACCAAAGTAGAGATAATGGTTGTAGCATCTGAAATATTTGGAGCAGCATCGAATGTTGTAGAATCAATTGCATCGTAAAGGACCTTCACTGCACCGCCCATGACTATGACCTCATCTGTTTGTGAAGCATCCAAAGCGGTGGAGTCCACTTGTATCTCCTCCTGCAGCAGTGACCATATATGGCTAATAGAAGACAGCATACGAGAATTGGTCGCTTCCATCTCGTTTACTGATTCTTGCAGTGTCTTCCCTGATTCAAAGAGTGCGTCCAATTGATCATTGGTTCTGATAGACGGGTAGAGCGGTGTGGAGTACTCTCAATGAAAGCATCAATGTAACAAAGGGGAATTATATTGATAGGGAGAATTGTAATCACATGCATTAATATAAAAGTTCATGTTCAAACTATTATAAATACTTCCAATTAGTAACCAAATCTTCCAAGGGAAGAAGAAATAAAAGGTAGAAGGGAGGGAGGTTCCAGATCTAACAACTAAGAAAATAAGTGACAACTTCATAGCATAACCCTAATGGAATAGTTCTCCTTTTGTATATGGCCATCCTCACACATAATGCACATGCTCCTTTTAACTGGGGTCCCAAAGGTAATTTGACGTTTTCCCATCCAAGTTCATAACATACTCCCTTCTTAGTATGTTTTAAAATGCTATGTTGTCATCTATCTTAATTATCTAGACATTTACTTACGTATTTGGGTTTAAAAATTGTCACGACCCAACCGGAGGGCTGCGACGGGCACCCGGTGCTAACCCAACCGGGCACCTCTTATCATACTTTCACATTTAGATCTAGGTGAGCCATATATCTAAATCATACTTCTATTCCTCATTCATACTATTTCTATTGGGCAACAATATATTTATATCATCATCAACAACTATACCCACAACAATGTACATAAGCCGACGAGGCTAACAAAATGATACCCAAAACATAGGCCGAAAAGTCCAAATACATCTAACCATATACACATGTCTACGAGCCTCTAAGGAGAGTATGTCATATCATATAGGCGGGACAGGACCCCGCTATGCCCATAAATATGTACACAAAAGAATAAATACCAAAAGTTGTAACTCCGAATGAAATGGAGCTCCACTATGTAGTCCCTAAGTAATAAAGCTATGGATCAAGTTTGTCTCCCTGGTCACCAGCGGACATGACGCAGCATCCACAAACAAAAGGACGTTAGTACGAAGAATGTACTGAGTATGTAAAGCATGATCAACATCATTATGAAAGCATAATAGACAACATAAGAAATAGCATACGATGGGAGATAGTAGTATCATTGTCACAAACACTTACTTGCTTTTCATAGGGACTTTCCATTTCTAATGCATGATTGTGTACATACATCCGTATCCGTATCCGTACTCATTTACATTTCGTATCCATTTTCGTATTCATGGCATATTCGTATTTATACTCATATTTATATCGTATACATATCCATATCATGTACATAGCATACCCGACCATGAAGGCTCGGTGTTTCGCATACCCGGCCATGGCAAGGCTCGGTAAGTATACATACCTAGCCCTACCAAGGCTATGGGTTATCCGTACCCAACTGCAGTGGTGCGCGCGCAATACATATATATATTCTACCCGACCGTATAAGCTTGGAGTTTCATAATAGTCATACATAGACACATATACATAAAAGCTCATAAACATCTTTAGCATCATTACTATCTCCGTTCATTACATCTATCCTTAGAGGATTACTCGTCATATGAGGAATTTAGTACAATCGTAACATATTGAGAATCATGAGCTTAGTAGCTTTTGAAGATAGTATCATTTGGAGGACATCATAGGCTCATAGAAGATTAGATATTTGGCCAAAGAACCATGCCTTATGAAAGAAGGGTTAGCCTTACATACCTTTCCGTTCAACTATTCTATCACTTGCACGTTCTCCTTCAATGCTCACGTTTCTACCTTCAATAGAGTTATACTATCATTAGAAAATCGATAGCTTAGCATACATGACTAAAGCTAGAGAAAATTGGACAGCATCTCCTTTATTTATACGACTTCCTCCATATCATATATCAACTCCCAAACATCAATAATAACATTCACAACATCATAACAATGGTCTTTATTCACCTACATTATCCATATTCCTCAATTAACTTCGAGTCATCCATATCCATGGTCATAGCACACTATTACATTCACTCATATACAATGTTTATCCCATATTCTTAATATCATTTATAACATGATTATAATCATAACATATCAAGAATCATTACTCAACCCAAGCTACTACTCACAAACATCACTATTCTCACATTCAAGACCCATTTTCTATATTCTTCTACAATCCAAGTCTTTCAATGTCTCAATACCTTAAATAATATGGAAAGACCATAAAACTTACCTTAGATGGTGTAGGAATAAGCCTTGGGTGGAAATACTTCACTTGAGCCAAAACCCTTGTTCACCTCCAATGAAATATCTTGACTTGGATGATCTCTAATGAGTTTCTTACACTTGGTTTTCTTAGTTTGATGAAGTTGATCATAAATTTCTCTTGAGTTCTTATGGATGAAGAGTGGAGAGGGTTCCAGAGAGTTCTTGAAGTGTTGGGTGAAAATGAAATGAAATAATGAACTTGGTCCCCTTTTTAATAACTTAAAAATCTGATCCGTCGGGAAAATATATGGACACTTATACGGTCCGTATAAGTGACTGTGAAATCACCGCCTCAACATCTCGCTTCTGTGACCATTATACGACATATTATACGGTCCATATAATGTTATACGGTCCGTATAAGTGACCGTATAATCCCATCAATGAGGGATCTTCACTATGACGATTCTGTGGACCATTATACGGACCGTATAATCTGCCGTGTAACCCATCTTTTCTCTGATCTTGTTCTCGTCACTTCGTTTGATCTCGTTCTCGTCACTTCGTTTGATCTCCAATCCTTATGGAACCTTCTTGATACTTGTTTAACACCTCATTAACGATCTAAGGGACGTTATAATTCTTCTCCAAGACACTATTAAATCATCATTAGCTTGTTACTCGTAAATGCTTTCCGATACACATCGTATGCCTTGCCCTCTCTTGGCAAACTTTCTCCTCTTACTCCGAATATCTTTGCAAATCTCAATTAGGGTCATCAAATGTCATTTGTCACTTATTGCAATACCGTATACTTCGTGCCCTTCATTAGTCTATTCACTGTGTATCAACGGGGAATTTTCCGAAGTGTAACATTCTTCCCCCCTTAAGAACATTCGTCCTCGAATGTTAAGATCGCGGGGGTTCTATAAAAAGTTTGCCAGAGTTTCCCTTGTAATAGGGCACTACCATCCTATCACAACATCCCATAATAACAATGCCTCACAGGCCACAACATAATAGCAATAGAGTTTGGCCATACACGACCCAAATGCATAAAAAGGAAAACATACATACCTTAAGATCTTGATGTCTCATCTTGGATCCCTTCCGGGGGCTGAAATAAGTGCGGGTACTTGGATTTCATATTTTCTTTCGCTTCCCGTGTCATTTTTTCTTGGTTATTGTTTCTCCATAAAACCTTAACTAAGGCCACTTCTTTGTTTCTAAGTCTCCGTACTTGCCTATCTAATATGGCAATGGGTACCTCTTCATAAGTCAACTTTTCTGTCACTTGAACATCATTTACTGGCATGATCCTAGTAGGATCTCCAACACATTTACGAAGCATCGAGACATGGAAAACTGGGTGAACTGACTCCAAATCAGGAGGTAGATCTAATTCGTAAGCCACTTTGCCTACCCTGCGCACAATCTCATAAGGCTTAATGTACCGGGGACTAAGCTTCCCCTTTTTGCCAAATCTCATTTCACATTTCATTGGTGACACTTTTAAGAATGCCCAATCTTTCACTTGGAACTCTAAGTCCCTTCGAGTTGATGATTATCCGCATAGGACTTTTAACGACTTTGGGCTGCTAATAACCGATTTTGTATGAGCTTAACTTTTTCTATGGCCTGCTGGACCAAGTCTGGCCCTATCAATTTGGTCTCTCCTACCTCGAACCACCCAATTGGGGATCTACACTTTCGCCCATATAAAGCCTCATACGGTGTCATTTGGATGCTAGAATGTTAACTATTGTTATAAGCAAATTCAATGAGTGGTAAGTGATCATCCCAATTACCTCCAAAATCTATCATACATGCCCGTAACATATCCTCAAGAGTCTGAATGGTACGTTCAGCTTGTCCATCAGTCTGCGAGTGAAATGTCGTGCTAAGGCTCACTTGAGTCCCCAAACCCTCTTGGTAGGACTTCCAAAAATTAGCTGTAAACTGAGTTTCTCTATCATAGATAATAGATACTGGAACACCATGGAGTTGCACTATCTCTTTCACATAAAGCTTTGCATAATCTTCTGCCACATATGTAGTTCTTACTGGTAAGAAATGAGCTGACTTCGTGAGTCTATCCACAATCACCCATATAGAATCATATTTACGTAGAGAATGGAGCAAGCCTGTAATGAAGTCCATGTTAATTACTTCCCACTTCCAAGTTGGAATTTCTATAGCTTGCAACAATCCGCTCGGCTTTTGGTACTCGATTTCACTTGTTGACAGTTGGGACATTGAGCTACGAATTCCGCTACATCTTTCTTCATCCCATTCCACCAATATATAGATTTAAGATCATGGTACATTTTCGTAGCTCCGGGGTGGACAGAATAACGGGAGCAATGGGCTTCTCTCAATATTTGGTGGCGTAAACCTGCCACATCAGGAACACATAATCTGCCTCGGCATCGGAGAACTCCGTCTCCTGCAAGATAAAATGATGACTTCTCCTTCTGAGGGAGTGTATCTCTGTAATACATTAGCATGGGATCTTTGTATTATCGCTCCTTCACTTCCACTACTAGTGACGAGACTGCTGAATTCTGAATGGTAGTTCCCCTGCTACCTGAGTCCAATACTCGAACTCCTAGGCTAGCTAACTACTGGAGCTCATGAGCCATTTCTCTTTTCTCTGGTCGTACATCACACAAACTTCCCATGGATCTACGACTAAGAGCATCAGCCACAACATTTGCCTTTCCAGGGTGGTATAGGATATCAACATCATAATCTTTTAGCAATTCCAACCATCGTCGTTGCCGCAAATTCAACTCTTTCTACTTGAAGATATACTGAAGGCTCTTATGATCTATATAAATATCCACATGGACACCATATAAATAATGTCTCTATATCTTTAGTGCATGAACCACTGCAGCCAATTCAAGGTCATGGGTTGGATAATATTTCTCATATTTTCATAATTGCCTTGAAGCATACGCAATCACCTTACCATGTTGCATCAACACACAGCCTAGCCCAATGCCTGAAGCATCGTAATAAACAACATAACCTTCCAATCCCTCTGGAAGTGTCAGGACTGGGGCAGAAGTCAATCTATCCTTTAGCTCTTGGAAACTACGTTCACAAGCATCTGTCCATTGAAACTTCGCTGATTTCTGGGTCAGCTTTGTGAGTGGTGTAGAAATAGAAGAAAAACCTTCTACAAATCTCCTGTAATAGCCTGCTAAGCCCAGAAAGCTACGAACCTCCGTAGGAGTTGTGGGCCTTGGCCAAGTCTTCACGGCCTCAATCTTTTGGCTATCTACCCGAATACCATCGGCTGCAACAATGTGCCCCAAAAATGTCACTGAGTTCAACCAAAACTCACACTTAGAAAATTTTGCAAACAACTCTCGAGTTTGAAGTACTCTAAGGACAGTACACAAATGATCCGCATGTTCTGCTTCGGATCTAGAATACACCAAGATGTCGTCGATGAATGTTACGCCCTATTTTGAACGGGTCCAATATAGTTTGCAACTTCACGGTTCTTCTAACTGGTTTTAAAAGGGTTAGAGTCGCCACTTTATTTTTTAGGAAAATCAGGAAACCTATATGTATTTGTGTGTCTACTCCATTTTTAGTCCACGAAACCTATGAGATTCTAGATAAGAGTTTTATTTACCCCGAGGGGAAGGTATTAAGCATCCCTCAGAGCCTGTCCGAAGACAGTCCTTAAATTAGTTTAACTGAACACTAGAGGGGGATTATCTATCTGTTTATCATTATTATTATCTGTTTTCAAAATGTTATGACTTCATGAAAAGCTACAGTAGGTGATAATATACTAAGTATATACAGTGTATAAAAATGTATTTATATCAAGTATTCATAAAGAATGTATAGTAAAAAAAAGAATATCTATAAAAGAGTATAAGAGAATGTACCTCGTAAGTATAAAAGTATATCTGTTAGTACAAAGAGTGTATATATATGTTAGTGTAAAGAATGAGTAACTATATTAAGAATATAAAAAATAATGTAAGACTATGTAAAAATAAATATATCAAGGATATAAAGAATGTGCATCTATGTAATGTGCGTCTATGTATATTAAAAGAATGTATGCATATTAAACATATAAAGAACATATTTCAAGTGTAAAAGAGTGTTCGTCAAACCTAAAATGTATAAAGAATTGTATAACTAGGTATATTAGTGCATAAAGAATGTAAAAATAATTTACGAATATTCATTGGTGTAAAGATTTTATATAACGAAATTATTCAGAAAAGTGAAGTTTATTTGACTTGTTTCTACCGTTTAGTTAAAAAGAGTGTTTGTTTAATGAATATCCTATCAAAAGAATAAGGAACAAAATAATTGTAAAAAGTATTGGTAAAAAATAAATATAAGAAATTGTGGATAAAAAATGAGTGAAAATGTGTAATACCTCTAAAGAATAAAAGATTTGTAAACGGACGACTTTATATTTGCCTAGCGTCAAAATGTGGATTTAACTTAATTAAAATATGTATTAGTGTACACGAAACAATATAAAATGTAAGTTGTATTAAAAGTGTATGAAGAATATAAAATACAGGATGGACTAGTATTTTTGCCTAAACGTCAAAAGTGTGAATTTATTTAACAAAGTATTTATACCAAGTCAATTTAATACAATTATGAAAGTATTGACGGCCTAAGTCTTGCCTAAAGCGAATGACAATTTTAAGTTTAACAAACAAGGCGACAAGTAAATAAATATATCAACCCATCATTCCAAAAAATAAAGTTTCCACTATACTATGAGTTTATGTTTTGTATAGTTATAAAAAAAATGCGGAAAGTAAATACAAACAGTGATTCGATGAAGTCTTTGGGTTCCTTCCGAGTGTCGTCTTCGGGATGTATCTCTGGGTACCTGTATAAACACTTAGTAAAAGTGTTAGTAAGAGAATAAATAACTATCGAATGAATTAAAGAAATAATGAATAAACTTAAAATTAAAAGACCCGTCTTTTGTACATGGGAGGCCTTGGAAATCAACGGAAATTTCTTCATCGGCCATACAATAGGAAACAATACAGCACAACAACACACAATATCAACAAGCAAGAAAACCTGCTTCCATGTGTATGAAATTTCACCAAAAGGGCCAGTTTCATCAATCACAACCTGAGCAAGATTGGGCACAACTTGCAAAGGAATAACAATCATCAAAACCTTATTTTCTTTATCTTGCAAGTAAGGCTTCAAATATGACCAACCAGTTCCAATCAAAACTATCAAAGTGAACAAAGTAATACCCTTCAAGAAGCTAAATATATAAAACAAAACATCCCAACCATGAGCAGTACCAGTCTTCTTAATATACGTATTTATTCTCAGCCTCACACAGCAAATTCAATGCTTTCAAGATCACAACAGCAAGCATAAAGAAATGAATCCCATAAACAGATAACCTTTTCTTGAAAAGTGCAAAAACCCATAAAACCCCCATTAAAAAATAAAGAAGCAATTATTAATTGCACAAAATGGTAGTATGACGCTGTACATGTGCAAAAATAATGATTCTTAAAAATGACAATAAATTAATAAAATTCCTGAAATAAGGATAATCATCAATAAATTGTCGAAAAATGTAAAAATGTGTAAAAAGCTATTTTGTGCTCTTTAACGAATCAGGACCACCCGAAACGTTAATTTCAAGCACGGCGAGCCAAAATTAGGTGTCAACAATGAATACAATCACAAATAGATCTAGGAAGGGCCTGAACACATTGTTCATCAAATCCATAAATACTGTCGGTGCATTAGTTAGCCCAAATGACATTACCCGGAACTCAAAATGGCCATATCTTGTTCTAAAGGCTGTCTTAGGGATATCTCTCTCCCTAACTCTCACTTGATGATACCCGGACCTCAAATCCATCTTTGAAAACCATTTGGCGCCTTGTAATTGGTCAAATAAGTCATCAATCCTCGGAAGAGGATATTTGTTCTTAATCGTCACCTTATTCAGTTGCCAATAGTCATTGCACATTCGCAAGGAGCCATCTTTCTTTCGGACAAACAATACGGGTGCTCCCCACGGGGATGAACTAGGCCTAATAAAGCCTTTCTCAAGCAAGTCTTTCAATTGCTCCTTCAACTCTTTCAATTATGTGGGAGCCATTCTATAAGGAGGAATAGATATAGGCTTGGTGTCTGGCAACACATTAATAGCAAAATCAATCTCCCGCTCGGGAGGGAGGCCTGGAAGCTCTTCCGGGAATACATCCGGAAACTCATTCACTACGGGAACTGACTGAAGAGTCAGCAGTTCAGCTTCTACATCTTGAACCCGAACTAGATGATAAATGCAACCTTTTGTGATTATTTTCCTTGCTTTAAGATAGGAAATAAACCTACCTTTTGGTGACGCAGTATTCCCTTTCCATTCTCAAAACTGGTTCTCCCGAAAATTGGAAGCGAACCATTTTCATTCTACAATCAACATTGGCATAGCAAGAAGCCAACCAATCCATGCCCATAATAAACATCAAAATCCGTCATTTTTAACTCATGCAAGTTAATCATAGTTCGACGGTCACAAATCACAACTATGCAGTTTCTATATACTCGGCTAGCTATTACAGATTCACCAACGGGTGTAGACACCTCAAAAGGTTTGATCGACTCCGGTTTGACTCTAAACCGACCCGCAATATACGGAGTAACATATGACAATGTGGAGCCCGGATCTATCAAAGCATATACATTATAAGAAAATACCGATAATATACCTGTGACCACATCAGAAGAAGACTCAAGATCTTGGCGTCCAGCCAAAGCATAAATACGGTGCTGAGGACTGCTAGAACTGGGGACTCTCCCTCTGCCTCTACCATGGCCGACTGGCGCATGTGAACCTGGCCCCATAGGGCGTACAGATGATGAAGATCCAGCTACCGACCCTGAAGGCTGGGTCCTACCTCTGCCACCAACTGAGGGGCTATCACGCATAATATGGCCTGGCCGACCACATAAATAGCAACCCTCTGAACCTAATCGGCACTGACCCCAATGTAACTTCCCATACTGGGAACATCGTGGCATGGATGACCTCGCCTGACCTGAATCGCCTCTAAACTGAGAATCGGAAAAACTCTGACTCGGCCCGGAATGAGTAAATCTATCAAATCTCTGGCCTAAAAATCGTGGAGGCGCACTAGTCATAGAATGGCCTGAATGTCTCGAGAACTGCTGTCTATGCCCGCCTCTATACTCACTCATCGGACCCGAAGATCTAGCCCTCTTGTTATACCCTCTATCATGCTCACGTTCACTTCTTTGTTGTTGTAGGCTTTCTTCTAAATTTTGAACATGGGCCTGAATGCGTGAAATATCCATGTTGTCCTGAAGGGACGTAGTCAAGCACCTATCTATCAAATGTGGCCCTAGGACTTTCACAAATCGGTGCACTCGGTCACCCATATCCGCTACCATGGCCGAAGCATACCTGGCCAAAGAATTGAAGCGGAGACTATACTCTAAAGCACTCATGCTTCCTTGCCTCAAATTCAAGAATTTATCGGCTCTAGCTCGCCGAACCTCTAGAGGCAAATAATGTCGGAGGAAAGCATCTACAAATTCTTGTCATACCGGGGGAGGCGCATTGGCTCCCCGTGAAGCCATCCGAACCGTGTACCAATGAACCGCAACATTCCTCAATCTATAGGATGCTAACTCCACCGATTCGGTGTCCGAAGCATTTATCAACCGAAGTGTCCTCAACATTCCATCAATAAAATCTGAGGGTCCTCATCCGGCTTTGATCTAAAGAATTTCGGAGGGTTCAAGCTAATAAAATCACGGGCCCTTGCACTAACAGCCTTATCACCTTGCCATGTACTTTGTCGCTGAGTCTGGGCAGCAACCAATTAAGTAAGCAAATGAATGGCCTCTTTTACATCTTGGCCTGAAGCATCCGGTGGAGGAGCCGGAGGTGCTAGAGCTGGGGCTGAGGCTCCCTCACGCTCCTCAAAAATAGGCGCTGAGTGGGAGGACTGAGATTGGGTCGCATTCTGGGACTCACTTTCCTCTACAACCGTTGGCGGTGCTCTTTCAGCCCGTTTTTCTGTCACTGTCTTGCCCTTTTGGGCTGCCGTAGCCTTTCTCTATACAGGCATCTCTGAAATACATAACACACGGTTAAGGAAAAAGAAGTTCTTATGTCATAGCTCTATCGCACGATCTTATGAAGAAAGAAGGTCATTCATTCCTAAAATGCTCGCAGCCCCTTGTTTATAAATATGGCGCGCAACACACCCATAACTAAAACTCCACTGGACACGGCTCGTAGACACTCCTTAGGAAAGAACTGCTCTGATACCACTTTTGTCACGACCCAACCTGAAGGCCGCGACGGGCACCCGGTGCTAACCCACCCGGGCACCTCTTATCATACTTTCACATTTACATATAGGTGAGCCATATAGCTAAATCATACTTCTATTCCTCATTCATACTATTTCCATTTGGCAATAATATATTTATATCATCATCAAGAACTATGCCCACAACAATGTACATAAGCCGACGAGGCTGACAAAATGATACCCAAAACATAGGCCGACAAGGCTAAATACATCCAACCATATACACATGTCTACGAGCCTCTAAGGAGAGTATGTCATATCATATAGGCGGGACAGGACCTCGCTATGCCCATAAATATGTACACAAAATAATAAATACCAAAAGTTGTAACTCCGAATGAAATGGAGCTCCGCTATGTAGTCCCTGAGTAATAAAACTATAGATCAAGTCTGTCTCCCTGGCCACCTGCGGGCATGACACAGCGTCCACAAATAAAAGGACGTCAGTACGAAGAATGTACTGAGTATGTAAAGCATGATCAACATCATTATGAAAGCATAATAGACAACATAAGAAATAGCATAGGATGGGAGATAGTAGTATCATCGTCATAAACACTTACTTGCTTTTCATAGGAACTTTCTATTTCTAATGCGTGATTGTGTACATACATCTGTATCCGTATCTGTATTCATATCCGTACTCATTTACATTTCGTATCCATTTTCGTATTCATGGCATATTCGTATTTATACTCATATTTATATCGTATACATATCCATATCATGTACATAGCATACCCGACCATGAAGGTTCGGTGTTTCGCATATCCGGCCATGGCAAGGCTCGGTGAGTATACATACCTGGCCCTACCAAGGCTCAGGGTTATCCGTACCCAAGTGTAGTGGTGCGCGCGCAATACATATATATTCTACTACAATCCAAGTCTTTCAATGTCTCAATACCTTAAATAATATGGAAAGACCATAAAACTTACCTTAGATGGTGTAGGAATAAGCCTTGGGTGGAAATACTTCACTTGAGCCAAAACCCTAGTTCACCTCCAATGAAATTTCTTGACTTGGATGATCTCTAATGAGTTTCTTACACTTGGTTTTCTTAGTTTGATGAAGTTGATCATAAATTTCTCGTGAGTTCTGACGGATGAAGAGTGGAGAGGGTTCTAGAGAGTTCTTGAAGTGTTGGGTGAAAATAAAGTGAAATAATGAACTTGGTCCCCTTTTTAATAACTTAAAAATATGATCCATCGGGAAAATATACGGACACTTATACGGTCCGTATAAACTTATACGGTCTGTATAAGTGATCGTGAAATCGCCGCCTCAAACATCTCGTTTCTGTGACCATTATACGGCACATTATACGGTCCGTATAATTTTATACGGTCCGTATAAGTGACTGTATAATCTCATCAGTGAGGGACCTTCACTGTGACGATTCTGCGGACCATATAACATTATACGGATCGTATAATCGGCCGTGTAACCTATCTTTTCTCTGATCTTGTTCTCGTCACTTCGTTTGATCTCCAATCCTTATGGAACCTTCTTGATACTTGTTTAACACCTCATTAACGATCTAAGGGACGTTATAATTCTTCTCCAAGACACTATTAAATCATCATTAACTTGTTACTCGTAAATCCTTTCCGATACACATCGTATGCCTTGCCCTCTCTTGGCAAACTTTCTCCTCTTACTCCGAATGTTTTTGCAAATCTCAATTAGGGTCATCAAATGTCATTTCTCACTTATTGCAATACCGTATACTTCGTGCCCTTCATTAGTCTATTCACTGTGCATCAACGGGGAATTTTCCGAGGTGTAACAAAAACAAGTTTTACTCTCCATATTATTCCACTATAAAATTTTCAAAAAGGTCTTTTGACCACACTATTTTGGCCACAATGGCCCAAATGAAGTAAATTCATATGAGTATTTAGGTCAAATTTAATAATTTATATTTACTTAATGTCATTTCTATCTTTTTTTCTCAAAGTTTATCTTAATTTAAAATTATACAATAGAGATTATGGTTATTTTTACATAAGTATGATCAAATTTGGGTCAAATTGGTGTGGCCATTTAGCAACTCTCATTTTTTAAAACGGGTGTTCGCTTCACTTTTCTTGGCTTTAACAGTTTTCTTAGTGATGAATATTCTTACTTTATACTTCGAATATGCTTACAAGAAAGTTCGAATATGCTTAAAACAACCAGTTCGACCTAGTTGGCTTAGGAAACTAGAACAATTTGAAGAAATTAAATTATCCTGGTCTATGAATCTAGTTGTCCACTCAAATTCAGATTTTTGAAACCAGAAAAAGAATCAAAGACTTGTGATTGTAAAATTAGATTAATTTATAACTTTTTATAATAAGTAATGTGTACTAGACTCGTTTGTGGATATTTGGTTGAAAATGTTTGTTGATAAGAAAAATCACAACAATAATTAAACAACACTTTACATTACTAAAACTATAGATACTATTTCATATTTACCAAATATAGCAAGGTCTTTTCAATTGCAGTAGATTTGGGCCTTTCGTAGCTCAACTATTTTTGGGCTAAATTGTGGGAACAGGATATAGTTTGTGGGCTGATTTTGGGGGGAAGATTTCCATCACTTTACCGTTTTCATCTTGTTTCCTTTTCAATTTCAAACATTCTCTCTCTACACGGGTTGTTTCAACCGTGATTTCTCTTGCTCTCATCTTCATCCACGATTTTATCTTCATCAACCCACGATTTGTTACTGGTTAGGAGACATTTTCAGTTTAGGAAGAGTTCACATTTCAACATTTTTCTTGTTTGTTTTTTGTTGTTCAAATAAAAATGAGTAAATTCCTGCACTTTCTTCTCCTCCTAAGTCTCCGGATTACGGCTACCCTAAGGCAGGACTGGAACCGAGTTTCGAGTTGCATGTAATGTGGGTAAGAAACCTCCCTCATCACCCCGATAGAATAGGTCTAAATTTAAACATGATATACCAAATTCTATTCCGACTGTAGATCTTCAAAAGTTGCTATCCGGAAAGAGGCATAAAGAAAGAGGAAAGAAAATCTTCGGGTAAGTCAAATCAAAACCCTGATGACGATGATTTTGAAGATGAAATCGATAATCCTAAAGCTACTGCACGATGAAAGCTTAGCACGGGTCCAACACAAAAAATAATACTACACTTTTCTTTTTGGGAAAAAAAGGACATATATGGCCGCTTGGCCATAACTAATCCCATCCTCTAACCCAATTTTTCCCAAACCCAAAATGTAGCAATTAAACAAATTCCATCCATTAGTCAAAACTTAAATAAGATAATTTTCAAATAAAAACCTAAACACAAAAATGTTTGAGGCGATTTATATATAATATGTGTCATTTGTGTATAAAATATGTATTAGTACCTATTTGTAATGTATAGAAACTGTATAAAATATGAATCACTAAGGTATGTATCATTTTTGTATATAATATGTATCATTTATATATATAATGTGTATCAGCACAGTGCAACTGCCCTGTATAGAATAAAAAACTGTATCATTTTTATATATAATATGTATCATTTTTATATAGAAAGTATATATATAATTCCAGCATGTGTATATAAGCTGTATCAGTCTTGTATAGAGAGTGTACCATACGTATAAAAAATGTATTACGGAAACCGTATCATTGTGGTTATAATATGTATCACTATTGTGTATGTTAAAAATATATATCATATCATTATTGTATAATATGTGTATAATAAATGTATAATTAACGTATAATTTATGTATAATAAATGTATGATTAATTTCAGCATATGTATATAAAGTGTATATATAATTCTAACATATGTATACATGTTGTAGCAGCCATTTAGTGGCGACGTTTTTGTGGCCACTTAGTCGGCACAAAAAGTCTTTTTTTTTTTAAAGCGCCTGAGCTATTGGGCCGGCCAGCCTTGGCATTATTTTGGGCCGACCGACCATTTTTTGGCATTAATTTGGACCGACCGGAACACCTAGTGGGATTAAGCCCAAACAGTAGTTAAATATGAGATTAGTTTGGTTGAGCGGACACACAGTGTCCTTTTCCCTTTCTTTTTAATCTGTCTAAAAAAATGATATATTTTTATGTTTAGAAATTATTTAACTTAAAATTTTCCTTTTTAACTTTAATGAAATGATTTAAATCCACAAAAATATTTATGACTTGTTTTAGACCATAAGTTTCAAAGATTTTTTTTTTTTTAAACTTCGTACCTAGTCAAACTATGTCACATAAATTAGGACAGAGAGAGTACCTTTTAGTAATATAATTATGAAATTTTTATTATAGAAAGTATTATAATTCAATTAATTGAAAATATCAATAAATTATTTTACTTAGTCCGCTTCTTCCATATATGACTTTTCTGGTTTGGTTCTCCAATTGAGAGATTTGAAATACACCTTCTCCTACCGAATTTCATGCCATTATCTCTTTCTACTCAACAACACTGAAAAGCGCTTTCATGTGTTAGCATCTGTTGTAGTCTTAAATTTTTAAGTATAAACCAACTTCATTATTTTAAGAAAATATGTGTATACGTTTCTTGACCGTTTATATTTCGTCTTCTTGATGTTATTCCTCATTATTTATGTGAGACGTATGTTTCTAAAATTAGTGCATTTTTATCATTACCCAAAAGTATAAGTTTTAAATCTTTTGGTTTATGACTTCTTTAGCAGTTTTTGAACTTCATCATTTTAAGAAAATATGTGTATACGTTTCTTGACCGTTTATATTTCGTCTTCTTGATGTTATTCCTCATTATTTGTGTGAGACGTATGTGTCTAAAATTAGTGCATTTTTATTCTTACCCAAAGATATAAGTTTTAAATCTTTTGGTTTTATGAATTCTTTAGCGGTTTTTGTGTTCAATTTAAATCGTTATTTCTTTTTTCCTGAATTTCTCTTCCTTAAATTTTCTGTAAGCGTACCTTTACCATTTTCTGAACTTATTATCATTATTTGAATGTCCTTTTTTTTTTTGCAATTTTCTCCTGCTTCTTCACGTGGACCCCGCTTTAATTTTTTTTTTGACAATTGTCTCTTACTTCTTCACGTGGACCCCACATTTTTTTTTGCAATTGTCTCCTAATTCTTCACGTGGATCCCACCTTAATTTTTTTTTAAATTACTATTGAGTGGGTTGACGACCAAACTCACTCTTCTATAATAGTTAAAAATAAAATAAGAAAGAGAAGACATGATTTATGTTAAAATGTGTATACTTCAAACTCTTTTTGTTGGTTTTAGTTGATTAATATTTTTTGTTTGATGCCGTAAAGAGTTGCCTGATATTTATAGTTTAAATTTTTTACAATGCATAATTGATGCTAAATTAGAAAAAAATTATTTAAAATTATTTTTAAAGTAGTTGTTAATAAATTTAATATTTAATCTAATTACGGATATTTTAGTAAACTTATTAGGTAATTTTCAGTAGAGTCAAATGAAAAAAATAAAATGACATTAAACCACAATAAATGATGCAATCTAAATGTTATATCCATAAAATAATACGTCACAATATAATATAACGTCATACATTATGAAACGTTGGATAACAACCGTCCAAACAAGCTGTAAACAATCCCAATCAAATTATTAGAAAGGTAACACCTCTTTCCTGGTGAAACACTTTCCCGATTGTCCTCCCTTAGGTAAAAGTGCAAGCCAAACAGGGGATTCAGCACCCTCTTCAACACTTAATGTACCTTGATTACAAGTCATATCGGTTTTAACAAAGCCTGGACAAACACGATTGACGAGAAAACTTGGGTATTTCTTGGCCAATTTTCTTGTATAGGCATCCGTGGCTGCTTTTGATAGTGTGTACGCAGATATAATTAAAGGCCAATTTTTGGTTTCCAACAAACCCTCCTTGAAATCTTTGAGAAAATTATTCAAAACGTCATCCACTTTATCTTCTGTTAGATTCGCAGAATCACTTAACATTCCTATAGCCCATTCATTGCGTACAGACTGAAACAACATTATATTGTACCAAAATGCAAATTATCAAAAGATTAGTATTATTTTAAAAAAAATTGTATATATATTACATGTTGGATGATATTACTTTATTTAAATAGTAATCTCCAAATTATAGAGAATCTTGAATTTACAAGAGAGAAAATATGTTTTCTTTTCTCTCAAGGCATTTCGCCTAGGGGTGGGCATGGTATGGTACAGTGGCGGACCCAGGATTTTGAGTTCGGGGGTGCTGGACCCAGGAATTTTGAGTTCGGGGGTGCTCTATTAACTATTTATATCTGTTTCCTTTATATTTTCTATACAGCTATACACTCCGTGACTGAATTTAATGGGTGCTGGAGCACCCAAAAATTGTACATGGGTCCGCCACTGGTATGGTAGATACCGATTACCATACCGAAATCGAAATTTTTTATACCGCTGTTTCGATTTCGTTATTCTGGTATTTGGTACGGTATTTGGTATGCATTTTTAAAAGTTTAGTATTTGGTACAATATTTGGTATTCATAAAGAAAATACCGAAATATTGAATACCCTACCGAAGTATATAATTACATATACAATTCATATATCTTAGTATTATAATACTAACAAATATATAAACTAGTATTATTAGAAAATTAATTGTTTAAACGTTGAAACTTTGACTGCTCTATCTTGATTTAAATGTCTTTTTTTGTGTAATTGATTTAAGAGGGGATTGCTTGTACTTTCTTTTAAATATTTTTACACGTGTAAGGTGTTTAATACATAATATTTGAGCTTAAGTAGTGGAAGTCATAATTCTCCACGATTTGAGCATATGTAAGTCGAAGTCGGACAAACTAAGGTACCGATTTACTGTACCGTAAAATACAGAAACTGAACTTTAAAATACCGAACCATATTAAATTAATTTAGTACTGTAACATTATAGTATATTTAGAAATCGAAAATCGAAATTACCGTACCGAAATTTCAAATAGCGTACCATGTCCACCCCTAATTTCGCCCCTAAGAATAGTTGGAATTTAATTAGATGAATTACCTCCAACATTCCAATCTCAGAGGAGACATTGACAATACGTGGTGAATCGGATAATTGAAGTAGAGGTAATAATTCTTGTGTCATCAATTTTGGCCCATAATAGTTTGTATTTATACATTCTTCAGCTAGATCATAATTTTGGGTAGCTACCTCAAGCTCCTGCTGGAATAGCTCTGGTCGTGGCTAAAATTAAAAACGTACTCGAGAAATTAAACTCTCAGAATATAATTTAGTTTAATTAAGATATCGATTGTGTTGGAACACCATGAAAAATCCATAAGCGAAATAAAGAATAACTGTTGTTACGTATTAAAAATACAAATACTTACAGCTTCTTGACTTGTAATAGCATCTTTATTCATACATACTCCCAGAAGTTTTGGTTTCAATGGTTTTCAAAAAATCGACATAACCGACCGAATCGTATCGTACCAAACCGATTTTTAGGTTTTTTTTAATAAAACTGACGGTTTTTATTTCAATTTATAACCGTACCGAATAATTAGATTGATTTTTAATTTTATAAAATAAACCGAAAAAAACCGAACCGAACCGAATAAGTGTATATATCTAAAATATATTTTATATATTAAATTTACATACAATAAAATATTAAAATTTTCGCCTTGAGTTTGGGATGATGAAAATGACTACAAGCCGGCAACATAATTAACACCCAACTCTGAAACATATTATACTACTCCTATTGAACTTAAATTATTTCTAGTATCTCGAGTAGTAACTAGTAAGCTACAAGGTATTCCAACGATCTTGGATAGAAAGCTACAAAGTATTAGATATCTTTTCTCTCGTATGATTTTAAATTCTCTTAGTGGATACTCAATCATAGTAGTCTCAGTTCTTGGTCTCATCTTTATTGATTTTTCCCCCTCGTGCGACCTAAAATATATTTATTTTTGCTTAACATTATTTTACACTACTGTAAAATAGTGGTATCAAGCTCTATTCTTGTCTTCTTTCATGTTTTCTTGATTCATTACGTTTTAATCAGTAAAAATATCTAGAGAATTTTGTCAAAGTCATATAGAAGTATGTATGATATTGTGTCTTAACTTTTACTAGTGACTATAATATGATGTTCCTTTAAAAAAAAAACCGAAACTTAACCGAACTGTACCGATACCAAAGAGAAACCGACATGATGGAACGGTTTCGAAAAGTCTAATTTTGGTTCTACAAAATGAAATAACTAAAAAATTGGGACGGTATAAATTTTATAAAATAATCACCCGAACCATACCATTGACACCCCTGCCCAGAACTCCGGCATTATTCACTTGTTTTGGTTGTTTAGAAATGGTTATTATATTTACATAGTGGTTAAGCAAAGTGATAAAGGGTTAACCAAATTAATGAACGTTTAAGAAAACATAAAAGTAAATTAAATAGAGATTAAGAATGCAAATCTCAATTTGAAGCGCATTATGGAAGGTCTCTTGAGTAAGCTGCTGCGTCGCCCCAATTGAATAATATTATGACGATCTATCCATAAATACACTCAAGTATCCTTAAGTTCTTCAACTTTTAGAAGTCTCTTAATGTCCACTCAAGCGCAACTAAATTTTTGAACTCTAGAAACTCCCTATTTTGTCCAAAGGATATCTCAAAAAAAATTTATTAAGTAATTTTGTTGCGTAGATTGCATATAGTAGTGTTGATATTTTGTGGAGAATATTAAGCACTCTCTATCTATGTATAAGTTCTTTTGTCTTATAAAAAAATTGAAAGCACAATTCTCAAAAATCCCTATTATTTGAATTTGTCATAGGATTGTACTGTGTTTCATTTGAAATTAATTATGTCTCTACACAATAATAAATAAATAAATATGTGTCTGTATCTCTTTTTTCTCATTTAAAAATCCAAAAATAAATTCATCCCGCAAAGAGAAGCAAACAACCAAAATAATTTGTTTCTGTAGATGAATATGCCAGTGCAGAAGCTTATACCAGTATAACTCTGGTTCAATTGTGACAAAGATTGAATACATACGCACTACAAAAAACTACAGAAATGGCAACAACTCTTTGGCAACAAAAATAATATTATTGACAAAATTTAATATTTGACAATAACTTAGTTTTATTATTAGCATATATGATGAAACTTTTAAAAATGAACTTTTTTTGTTGCCAAACAATTTAATTTGTTGCCATATATTGACTATTGTTGCAAAAAAGTACTTTTGACAACAATAAAGAAGTTATTCCATGTTGTTACAATAACAGCCGATGGGAAAAATTTATGCAACAACAAAAATTTTTGTTGCCAAAAAGTACTTTTTTGCAACAATAGTCAATACTATGGCAATAAAAAATTTTGTTGGTAAATATTTTCTTTCTTGTAGTGACTGACTAATGTAAGAAAAAAAATAGGAGTAATTTTGTTTTGATTCTTTGGGTTGTAAGCATACCATAACATTTTGTGAAGTTGAGAAGATATTCAAGCCAATCCTACTCAAAAGAGGAAAGAAATAAAAGGATTTTTTTTTCTTTGTTGGTGAGTGTTATTGGGATTTAGATCCTTTCTAGGAAAGGATTAGACCTATTAGTATAAATACATGCTAGCTAAGATTTATTAAGTAGGACAGAACATAAAACCTAAGAGTATTCAATCTTTTAACTTACTTTCTCCCTTGATATTAATAAAAGTGCTAGCCGTTCTTCATGGACTAGGATCACATCGATCCGAATCACGTTAATTACTGTGTTTTTATCATTTCCGCACTAACAATTGGTATCAGAAGCCTACAGGTCGTGAGATCTAGGAGACGAGGACACTATGACATCTATGAAGTTCGAGGTAGTGAGTTTTGATGGGCGAAGTAGTAACTTCAACATTTGGAAGATCGATATCTTAGCGTTGTTACGGAGAAGAAGGATCAGCCTATGCTTTGGGCGACTCGTATCCCGAAAATACAAAAGAGGCCGAGAAGTAGAAGATTGAGATGGATGCGTTTAACACAATTCAATTATCCTTATCAGACAGTGTGTTATGTAAAGTCATTACCGAGAAAACAGCTGCGAATTTGGGGAAGAAACTTGAAGATATCTACTAAAATAAATCCATAACAACTAGAATGTTGTTAAGGCAGCGTTTACACACCTTCAAGATGAAAACGGGTACAACTTTGCAGGATTATCTTGATGCTTTTAATAAATTGGCTATGGATCTTACTCACGCTGATATTAAAGTGGGAGATGAAGAACTAGCGTGTACTCTACTGTTTTCATCATCATCGGCGTACAAAGACGTAGTTAATTCAATGATGTATATTAAGGAAGTGGTCACGTTACAGATGGTAAGACATGCATTGAATTCGGATGAATTAAGAAACCATATCAACAATGGTGAGAAAGAGGACCACGGTGAGGGTTTGACGGTTAGAGGTCGCTCGAGCCAAAGAGAGAGGCAAATCAGTAGTTAGGTCAAAGTCTAGGAAAAAGGTGAGTAGGAAGGATGCTGAATGTTAGGGTTGTTGTCAAAAGGGTCAGTTTGAGAGGGATTGCCCGAATAAGAAGATTGATAAAACAACAGCCAGTGCATCTACGGTTCAGGTAGCTCAGACATCTGGAGAAGATTATTTGATAACTGTTTCAACAGATGACATTCAGACACACAAGTGGATTTTAGATTCAGCTTGTACCTTTCACATATGCTTCAGAAAAGATTGGTTTACTAGCTACGAGCAGACGAGTGAGACTGTACTTATGGGTAACGACGCAATATGTGAAATAGCAGGCATTGGTTCAGCCCGTATACGGTGTCATGATGGCATCATAAGAACATTGTCTAATGTTCGACATGTTCCTGATATGAAAAAGAATCTGATCTCCTTTAGTACCCTTGATAAGCTCGAATATAAGAATGCGGGTGAAGGTGGAATCTGCAAGGTGACTAAGGGTTCTCTGGTCATGTTAAGGCCAAATTGGAGGGTGGTCTTTTTGTACTTATGGGCAGCACCATTCTAGTTACTGCGAATGCTGCAACCTCACAGTTATCAGATGATGACAAGGCTAAGATGTGGCATATGAGTTTAGGTCACATAAGCGAAAGGGGGTTGGCAATTTTGAGCAAACGAAACCTTTTGAAAGGTGAGAAGATTAATACACTTGATTTTTGTAAGCATTATGTCCTTGTAAAGCAGAAACGGGTCAGCTTTAGCACGGGCAAGCACAAAACCGAAGGGGTACTTGACTATATTCATTTGGATTTATAGGGTCCATCTCAGGTTTCATCTAAGGGTGGAAAGAGGTATCTTCTTACTTCCATTGATGATTTTTCTCGTAAGGTTTGGGTATACTTCTTAAAGGGTAAAAGTGATGTCTTTGAGAATTTCAAAAACTGGAAGACATTAATTGAAAATCAGTGTGATAGAAAGATTAAGTGTCTTCGAACAGATAATGGCTTGGAGTTTTGCAATGAAGAGTTTGACAATTTCTGCAAGATTCAAGGTATATTGAGACATAGAACTGTTAGGTATACATCACAACAGTATGGAGTAGTTGAAAGGATGAACCGCACTCTTCTTGAGAAAGCATGATGTATGCTCTCTAATGCCAAGGTGCCTAAGGAGTTCTGGGCGGAAGCAGTAAATACTGCTTGTTATGTTATTAACCGTTCTCCAGCGTCGGTGATTGACTGCAAAACTCCAAATGGGGTATGGTTAGGTAAACTGTCTGATTACTCATACTTAAGAATCTTCGGATGTCCCACGTATTATCATGTAAGTGATAAAAAACTAGAACCTAGAGCTCGAAAAGGTTTATTTATAGGATATGTTGAAGGGGTAAAAGGATATAGAATATGAAGTTTAGATCCTCTTATGTTTGTAATAAGTAGAGATGTTACTTTAGATGAGGCCTCTATGCTAGATCCTGTAAAGACTTCTATTGAGTTTACAGGACAAAAAGTTCTTACAACAGAAACAGTGGAGGAAAATGTGTAACTTACCAAGCAGGAGGATCAAGTGACTCAGGTGGAGTCAGATAATGAAAAAGCTCACACAGTAGTACTTGAAGGTGAACCATACAGTATAGCTACTAGAAGGGACAAACGAACTCCGAAGCCTAATCCAAAATATTACCCTCAGCCTTTGCAAGCTAA
This sequence comes from Lycium barbarum, assembly GCF_019175385.1. Taxonomy (NCBI): domain Eukaryota; kingdom Viridiplantae; phylum Streptophyta; class Magnoliopsida; order Solanales; family Solanaceae; genus Lycium; species Lycium barbarum. The sequence goes on along the minus strand of NC_083340.1, from coordinate 42,751,792 downwards.
TCTTGTGGCCTATGCATTAGCTACTGCTGAGGAGGAAATAAAAGATCTGGAACCTCAAGCTATACAAAAGCTACTATGTGTGGTGAAGCTGATCAATGGCGTTTAGCCATGACCGAAGAGATGGAGTCTCTGCACAAGAACCAGACATGGGATTTGGTGAGTCTACCAAAGGGAAAGACAACTGTTGGTTGCAAATGGGTCTTCAGAAAAAAGGATGGCATTCCGGTTATAGAAGATGATAGATACAAAGAGAGTTTGATTGCTAAGGGATTTTGTTAGAAGGAGGGAATCGAATAAAATGAGATTTTCTCACCAATCATGAAGCATAGCTCAATTCGTTTGTTGCTAGCTTTGGTTGCCCATTATGACTTGAAGCATCATCAACTTGATGTCAAGATTGCATTCTTACATGGTGAACTTGAAGAGGTGATCTTCATGAATCAGCCCGAGGGTTTCCTTATTAAAGGAAAAGAAGACCAGGTTTGTCAATTGAAGAAATCTTTATATGGTTTGAAACAGTCACCACGACAGTGGTACAAGAGATTTGATGCGTTCATGATTACCAAAGGTTTCTCAAGAAGTGCATTTGATAGCTATATGTATCACATGACGGTATCTGGTAATTCAAATATTTATTTACTGTTATATGTTGATGATATGCTTATTGCTGCTAATAGTATGACAAGGATAAATGATTTGAAGAAACTGCTAAGTAAGGAGTTTGACATGAAAGATTTAGGTGAAGCTAAGAAAATCCTTGGAATGGAGATTCACATGAAGAACAGTGAGGCACATCTCTCACAGAAAAAGTATATTGAGAAGGTAGTTTAGAGGTTTGACATGAATAAATGTAAACCCGTTACTTTACTGTTAGCATAACATTTCAGACTCTCTTCTTTGATGGCACCACAATCAAAGGAAGAGGTGGAGTACATGTCAAAAGTTCCTTATTCTAGTGCATAGCATTATGTATGTTATGGTTTGCACTCGGCCTGATATTGCTCAAGCAGTGAGTGTGGTAAGTCGATTCATATCTAATCCGGGTAAGACACATTGGGAAACAATTAATTGGATATCGAGATTTCTTAAAGGTTCTTAGAATATTGGTCTAACTTTTTGTTGGATGAGAAATGAAGGCTTCTCGGTCCTTGGTTATGTGGATTTTGATTTTGCAGGTGATCTTGATAGAAAGAGATCAACAACGGGCTACATCTTTACTCTTGTAGGTAGTGCCATAAGTTGGAAGGCAACTCTCCAGTCTATAGTTGTTTTGTCCACAACAGAAGCTGAATATATGGTAGCAGCAGAAGTAGTAAAGGAGGCTATATGGTTGAAAGGTTTGGTGTCAGAATTGACTAGGGTTCAATATGAGCCAACTCTAAAATATGATAGCCAGAGTGCTATTCACTTGATAAAAAAATCAGAGATTTCATGATCGCACCAAACATATTGATATCAGATTCCATTTTATTCGTGATGTTGTTGAACAAGGCACAGTTAAGGTCTTGAAGGTTGATACAAAGGACAGTACAACAGATATGTTGACTAAGGTGGTTCCTCTTGTCAAGTTCAGTCATTGTATGAATTTGGCAAGAATTCGCATCAACTGATGCGTCAGGATAGAGAACGGCAGGGCAAGGTAGAACTAGTAGTATGTACAAGGTTTCGGTTAGTGTCTCTTGTTTCCTACACGGAGTTAGCTCACGTAGGCTTAGAGACATTGGATTGAATGACGTTCATATGGAAGCTCGAAATTCATCTCAAGGTGGAGATTGTGAAGTTGAGAAGATATTTAAGCCAATTCCTACTCAAAAGAGGAAAGAAATAAAAGGAAACTTTTTTTCTTTGTTAGTTTTCGAGTGTTACTGGGATTTAGATCCTTTCTAGGAAAGCATTATACCTAGTAGTATAAATACATGCTAGCTAGGATTTATTAAGTAAGACAGAGCATAGAACCTAAGAGTATTCAATCTTCTAACTTATTTTCTCCTTTGATATTAATAAAAGTGCCGGCCATTCTCCGTGGACTAGGATCGCATCGATCCGAACCAAGTTAATTACTGTGTTTTTATCGTTTCCGCGCTAATACATTTGCATGACTATAAACTTTTTGAAACTTCTCATCTTAAACATGCTAATTTAAATTATTTTAGCACCCAAGGGTGTGACATATTAATTAATGAAGTGACTGGAAATCATGAGGTCTCAGGTTTAATCCCAATTGATCATTGTCCAAGTTTTGACAGATAAAGTTATCCAACACCTGCCCCGTAGAAGATAACAGATACCCCGTAAAATTATATGAAAATGCAAAAAGAAATATATATCAAGAGGAGTACTGACAATGGTCAATGGAAATACCAAGATATCAAGCTTGCCAAACCTGGCCTTGACGAAATCTTTGAATAGTGCAATACTTGAAGGGTCAGTTATATTAAGCTGATGAAAGTTAACATAATAATTAGAGAGGCCAGAATCCATTAGTGTATCAATAGCTTCTGCCCCTTTATTCTCATCTCTAGCTGTTAGTATCACCACAACACCCTTTGAGGCTAGTTGTCGACATATTTCTAGTCCAATTCCTCTATTCCCTCCAGTCACAACTGCAATCCTGATAACAAATTAATCATTGAAACCATAAGAAAGTTAATGACCAGCTTACTCTTTAATTGCATCCAGTGTTTTAAAAGGCGGGGGCGTAAGGCGGGGCGTTTTACATACGTCTCGACGAGGCGTAAGCCCCATGGGTATTTAATTTTTAAAATTTCTTAAAATGATATAATTACAATAAATATTTTTAAATAGGTAAAATTACATAAAAAAAATAAATGAAAACTGTAAATAAATGAAATATATATATATATATATATATATATATATATATATATATATATATATATATATATATATATGTATGTATGTATGTATGCATGTGTGTGAGCGCGCGCGCGCTTGATCCTCACAGAAAAATGATCAAAGCAATACATTATACACCGCTTATAACTTGTAATTATATATAACATAATTTTACAAGTATAAACAATACAATGAAATAAAAGCTATTATGAAATGCAAAACAATTCTAACATTTTAACTTTCAAACACGGAAAAAAATACAGTTTCTTAAAACACTATTACTATCATACTATTCATTTTATCTCCCTATAAGCAAATAATCAATAAAATTTATCAATATTACAATTAAAACATAACTTCTTCATGAACAAAGAATAAAATTACATGATAATTCTGATACATAGGACTTATGACCAATGACAAGTGAAAATGTACAATTCCGCTATGTGTTTTTTTTAAAAAAATTAAGTGATATTCACCCTCACGACGTTCTCAAATAGTAAATATCCAATACTACGACTTCTTATATGAGTTACACCCAATCTTCTATTTCTATAGATGAAAAACTATTAAGTATCATTATTTTGTTAAACAATTATGAGGGTGAATGATTTTAATTAAGGAATTTAAAATATAATTTGTGTAAGAACTGTTAGGTGAGCCCTGGACGTTGGGCGTTAGGCGTGTTTAGGGCGTACGGTTGGACGCTTAGGGCGTAAGCCTCGAACTAAGTCCCGCAAGTTAGCCCTAGGGTGTTTTGCCACTGCCCTGCCCCGAGGCGAGCCTCGGGGCGAGTCCTGACATTGCCTTTTAAAACAATGATTGCATCCAAAAGTAGCTTAAGAAAATTAAAATAAAAACTACTCATGAGGGAAAAGACAATAAGCTTGGCTCATTAGATAATGAAGAAATAAATAAAAATAAAATAAAAATTACTGAATAGTACCTTTCAGTTGCCCGGAAGTTGGGGGCTTCTGACATGGTTTATGAAGTTCTCTATGTTGGAATGTGTATAAGAAAGATAATAAGATTCCCAGTCAAGTTCTTCTTGTCGTCGTTATCAGAAGTGAAAGTGTAAATTTATATTGATCCAAAGTTTGGGCATATAATTAAGCAACAGCACATGTTATTCTGAATTTGATTTTTTAAGGTTAATTTTGATGAGTGGGTACTAAAACTACCTAACCTAACAATTAAGCAGCAGCATACCTTTTCTGAATTTGATTTTTAAGGTATATGTTATTCTAACAATGCAAGTTAGACGCAAGAGGGCATAAATTGTGTCTTGCTCGATTTTAGAGAGTTAAAGAACCTAGACACAAACAGAAAGTCAAGTGCGGAAATTAAACTATAGAAGTTGTTTTACGTGGAAAACTCTTTGCTCAAGGGATAGTAAAAAATCACGACCTACCCCAGTAGGATTTACCTGAAAACTTCACTATCTTCCTCCTTTGACCTATATGTGGCTATACGCCTACATTAGAATAATATTTTATCTTGCATTGTTCTTGTCATTTAAACACATTTGAATGGTGGAGTGACGGGGAAAGAGAAAGAGAAAGGAAAAGGGAAGAGAAGATGGTGGTGGAGGTGATGATGATAATGGGGTGGGGAGAAACAAGGCAGAAGGAAAGAAATGGTGATCGGTAGTAGAGGTAGTGGTGGAAGAGAAAGGAGGAACAAACAAATAAAAACTCAAAATTAGGGGAAGGGTCAAATTTTCCCTTGAACACGGGGTCAAATTTGCCGTTGAACTGTGAGAAAAGTTCAAATTTACCCTCCTTTTAAAAAAATTAAACCTTAATTATGTGACACGTGGCATCACCGGGTGCTAAACTTCCAGCGTTAAAAAATCAGGGCAAATTTGTTCCATATCTCATAGTTCAGAGGCAAATTTAATCTCAACTAATAACGATGAGGGCATATTCGACTTTAACGGAGAGCAAATGTGTTCCATACCGTTCAAGGGCATATTTGACCCTTTCTCCTACTTTCAAGAAGTATTATTTGCTTCTTGATTCTTTTTTTTCCCTCTATTTTTCTTATTTTATTTGTTGTTCTCTGACAAATTCTATTTTCTTGATTTGTTCGAGGTAACGTGCAAGAAAATATCCATATATATATTAAACTGCTTTTCAACTTGATTTGCGATATACTCTCTCCGTTTTAATTTATGTAAATCCATTTGACTGGATACAATATTTAAGAAAGAGTGAAGACTTTTGAAATTTATGGTTCAAAATAAGTCTTGAATATTTGTGTGGTTGTAAATCATTTCGTAAAGTGAATTTGTTTCCACATTAGAAAAGAAGTCATTCATTTTGGCACGAATTAAAAGGAAATAGGTTCATATAAATTAAAACAGAGGGAGTAATATTTTGTACGTTACCTCGAAGAAATATTATTATAGGAGTATATTGAATTGCTTTTCAACCTGACCTGCCATAGATTTTGAAATATTATTTAAATAAGTTAGATTTTGAAGATTATTTAAATATTAGTAATTGTAAATATTAAATTGCTTTTCAACCTAATCTGCAATATTACATCTTGCAATAAATAATATTTAATTTAGCATCGATTTTTTGGTTAAAATCAGTCATTATTGTCATGTGATCCTACTTGATCTCCAACTGACCACCAGCAGGCAATATTTTCCTTCTCTAATGACTTATTATTTCACCCTTTTAAGGCACCCATAAGACCAAATATATCATAAAAAATAATGGAGCTTCTTGAGAAAGTGTGCCAGTTGAATAAGACGGACATTAAGCAATGCTAGGTGGTAAAATGTTTAAGAAAATATCTTGAATTATGTACAAGAAAACGTACTCGAATGTAGACAAACGTGTTCAAAGATTCCTATGAGAGAAAAAAGGTTACTCCCTCCGTCCAAAATTATAGTGGATTTAGCTCAAATATATTATCCCACGAGAAATATAGACTAATTGGTTTCTTGTTACGACGTATCCGCGACTTAAGTAGTACAAAAAAAGAAAAATTGAATCAAACTAATACAGAAAAAAAAAGCACATTAATAAGTTTCACGAAACGAATTGCGTGCGTGAAAGGACCAAACTGCAAAATTGCACTTTGAGCCTTTCACGCACTAAATTCGTGCGTGAAGTAGCAGCGTTTTTTTTTTTTTTTTTTTTTTTTTTTTTTTTTTTTGTGTTACCTTTCAAATCACATTTTTCCATACTTTGGGCAAAGATTAGTCATGTTTCAAAACCCCAAAATATCAATATTTTATATAAAACTTAATATCTTTTTTTGCGTACAATAATGTCGGCTCATTACATCAAGTCCACCTAAACGTTTGGATCGCCGTTTTAGGGGTTCTAAAGTGCCCCGAAGTAAGTTTTGAAACTTGTCTATTTATAGGGTTTTGATTTAAGTGTTTTATTATATTTGAATGTACAAATATAAATATTTGATTTAATAATAATTCATCCAATACGAGAGGTTTATACTTCATACGAGGCCATCTAAATACTGAATGATAACTATTGTTGTATGCAAACTCAGTAAGTGGCAAATGATCATCCCAACTTCCTCCAAAGTCTAACACACATGCTCTTAACATATATTCGAGGGTCTGAATAGTATGCTCAGCTTGCCCATCAGTCTGGGGGTGGAATGCTGCGCTACGACTCACCTGTGTCCCCAAACCCTGTTGAAAGGACTTCCAGAAGTTAGTTGTAAACTACGCACCTCTGTCGGAGATAATGGCTACCGGAACACCATGGAGTCGTACTATCTCCTTGATATAAAGCTTTGTATAATCTTCAGCTGAGTACGTAGTTCTAACAGGCAGAAAATGAGCTGACTTTTTGAGTCTATCCATAATTACCTATATAGAATCATACTTACACTGAGAACGAGGCAGGCCTGTAATGAAATCCATATTAATCACTTCCCATTTCCAGGTCAGAATCTCCATAGCTTGTAGCAATCCACCAGGCTTCTGATGTTCGATCTTTACCTGCTGACAATTAGGACATTGAGCTACGAACTGTACTATGTCTTTCTTTATTCCGTCCCACTAATAAATTGACTTAATATCATGATACATCTTCGTTGCTTCCGGATGAACAGAATAACGGGAACAATGGGCTTCTTCCAAAATCTGGCGGCGTAACCCTGCAACATCAGGAACACACAGTCTGCCTCAGTACCTGAGAAATCTATCTGCAGAAATCTCATATGATGACTTCTTCTTCTGAGGGAATGTATCTCGATAATGAAATAACATGGGATCCTCATACTGGCGCTCTTTCACCTCAACCACTAAAGACGAAACAGCTGAATCCCGAATAGTAACCCCTGTGTTGTTCGAGTCCAATAATCGAACTTCCAAACTAGCTAACTATTGAAGCTCACGAGCTATTCCCTCTTCTCTGACTGAACATCACATAAGCTGCCCATGGATCTGCGGCTAAGGGCATCGGCTACGACGTTCGCCTTTCCCGGATGATATAAGATGCTAGCATCATAATCTTTGAATAGTTCCAACCATCGCCTTTGCCGCAAATTTAACTCCTTCTACTTGAAAATATACTGGAGGCTCTTGTGGTCTATATAAATATCAACATGAACGCCATACAAATAATGCCTCCACATCTTTAATGCATCAATCACCGCAGCTAATTCTAGATCATGAGTCGGGTAGTTTTTCTCGTGTTTCCGTAACTGCCTTGAAGCACAAGCGAAAACTTTACTGTGCTGCATCTTTACGCAACTTAGTCTAACTCCTGAAGCATTACAATAAATAACATAACCCTCTGATCTTTCTGGTAGTGTCAAAACTGAGGCCGAAGTCAATCTATTCTTCAGCTCCTGAAAACTGTGCTCACAAGCATCCGTCCATTGAAATTTAGCCGAATTCTGAGCCAACTTCATCAGTGGTACATAAATAGAAGAAAAACCTTAGACAAAACTTCTGTAGTAACCTGCCAAGCCCAGAGAATTATGAACTTCAGTAGATGTGGTAGGTCTCAGCCAAGTCTTCACCGCTTCAATCTTCTGGGTATCCACCCGAATACCATTAGCTGAAATAATATGCCCTAAAAAAGTTACTGAATTCAACCAAAACTCACATTTTGAGAACTTTGCATATAACTTCCGGGCCTGAAGAACTCTAAGGATAGCACGTAAATGATCCGCATTCTCTGCCTCAAATCGAGAATACACCAAAATATCATTGATGAACACAATCACAATCGAATCTAGGAAAGGAATGAATACATTATTCATAAAATCCATAAATACCGCTGGAGCGTTCGTTAACCCGAACGACATCACACGGAATTCAAAGTGACCATATCTGGTTTTGTAGGCCGTCTTCGGAATGTCCTTCTCTTTAACTCTCACTTGGTGATACCAAATCTCAAATCTATCTTTGAGAACCATTTCCACCCTGCACCTAATCAAATAAATCATCAAATTTTTGGGAGTGGATACTTTTTCTTTATTGTCACCTTATTCAGCTGCCTTAGTAGATACACATCGGTAAGGACCCATCTTTCTTTCTTACAAACAACACAGGAGCTCCCCACGGCGACGAACTAGGCCTGATAAAGACTTTCTCAATAAAATCCTTCAACTACTCTTTCAACTCCCTCAATTCTGCAGGAGCCATTCTATAAGGAAGAATAGATATTGTCTTAGTATCCGGTAACACATCAATGGCAAAATCAATCTCCTGTTTTGGTGGAAGACTTGGAAGCTCATCCGGAAACACATCTGGAAACTCATTCATTTCTGGAATAGATTCAAGAGTCAGTGGCTCTGCTTTTGTGTCTTGAACCCGGACTAAATGATAAATACACCCCTTAGCAATTATCTTCATTGCCTTGAGATAGGAAATAAACCTACCTCTCGGAGATGTTGTATTACCCTTCCATTCTATAACTGGCTCTCCTGGAAACTAGAAATGAACCATTTTTGTTCTACAATCAACATTAGCATAACAAGAGGCCAACCAATCCATACCCATAATGACATCAAAATCTACCACATTCAGCTCAATCAAATCTGCCATGGTACGACGATCACAGACTATAACCACACAATTTCTATATACCTGTCTAGCTATCACTGGGTCACTAATAGGTGTAGACACTCTTTCGGAGAGAGGAGCAGTTTAGTAAAAATATGTCTGAGTCGTTACCATCTGTGTCCAACCCTTGTAAGTCCTTATCAAAAATAAATATGTCTCCCACTCTGTATAAAACCCTTTCTTGTAAATATGACTACCTTTATGAAGTTGATATCCTACCCGATGAAAACAAAGTGTTAACTCATATTAGAACTACCATCAGAAATGTTGCTTAGATACAAAATAAGATGATGAGCAGGGTGGAGACAATTGAGAAAAAAGCTAAACAAGCATCTTCTCAACATGCTGGACTAGAAAAAACCAAAAACTCAATTACTTTCTCCCGAACTACGTTTGACCTGAATTCCTGTTGCGACATGATACGTAGGCGCTTTTGAGCTCGGTTCTCATAAAAGAAAAAACCAAAAACCATTAATAAAACCCCAGAGGCAATGAAGCAAAATGGAAGCGGCCAAATTAAGCCGCGAGGACCGATCAGTGCAACTCCACACTTGGGCATAATTTTTTAGAGGATCTCAAAAATTCCTATTAAGAACAATCAACAGGGAGATAGTAAAATAAGACGAGATAGTAAAATAAGACCCTACACTGGGGCGGAATTTTTTAAGGGGACCTCAAAAATCCCCGCATGATGAGAAACAACAAGAGCTGCTCAGGGCAAGCCCGAACTTAGACAGGACTTTCGAGAAAGGTCTTAAGCTTCTTCCATCAAGATTAAGAATCAACAGTCATACCTCCAAGGGGATCCGGAAGGCCGCGCTCACAGTCACATGTCATGACAAAGATTTTCAATTTTTTTTTTTATATATAATAACGAAGTTGTATATATAGAACAATGCGCTTTGCTAATTTGTACTGCAGATTTCAAGAAAAATGTATACACTCGCTAGTATAAGCGCGCTCCAAAACCATCTCTAGGAATACTGAGGCCAAGAGGGTTCAGAAGGACGTTCGGAGAAGCTATCAGACGGGAGGGCAGCAGCGCTAATCGGCCTTTTAAGAAACTCACATTTTTCTATGGATACAGGTCTTAACAGGAAAGCGACGAAGCTGCGGAGGCCAAAACCTTCAAGCGTAACTTGTCGGATTATTAGGTACACTGCAAGACGAATGGACAAAAGAAATACATCCGACCAGGAGATGGATCGCACGAGGAAGGGATGAGAAATATGCCCGACCAAGAGGCTCAGAAAATAAAGGAACGACGCATTGGATTCGAAGGAAGTAGCTGGCCAAAAGAGTCGTGAGAGGGAAAAATAACAGAGGCCAAGTTGACCAAAGGGTCCCGAGAGGGATAAATGACAAAGGAATGAACAGTAAAGACATATCAGGCTGAAAGAAATGGACGAAGAACAAACAACAAAGATACAATCGACCGAAAGGGTTAACAAGAACAAATAAATGACAAAGACATATCTGACCACAAGAGTCATACAAAGAATGAATGACAAAGACCTATCTGACCACAAGGGCACAAAAAGCGGATGACAGACATATCAGGCCAAAAGGGCCGCAACGAATGAGCATAAAGACATATTCGACCAAAAGGGTCATGAAAAAATAAAGAGGCATATCCAACCATAAGGGTCGCAGCCCACACTGCGGATGAGAGAAAGATCATCCAGCTGCAAGGGCCATATTTGTATCCTTTAATTCCTTTCAATTCTTCCATTCTTTAAATTCCTTTCAATTCCTTACTTTCTTGTCGCCAAGAGAGCCATTGCATGTTTATTTTCTGCTGCCGAAAGGGCCATTGCACGTTTATTTTCTGCTGTCGAGAGGGCCATTGCACGTTTTTTTATTGCCGAGAGGGCCATGCCAAGAGGGCCATTGCATGTTTATTTTCTGCTGCCGAGAGGGCCGTTCATTCATACTGCCGAGAGGGCCATTCATTCATTCATACTGCCGAGAGGGCCATTCATTCTTTCATTCATACTGCCGAGAGGGCCATTCATTCATTTCATTACATATTGCCATCACATGTTTGCTTTTGCTGCAGAAGGGCTTATTTATGCAAATATCATGAAGACCTCTGCGATATGTTAGATTTCAGAAGCAGGTGCACAATCTCCGAGAGAGAGCCAACCTACTGAACCGGATCCCGACAAATTGTAGAACAAACACAAAACTTTTCTTACGCGGCCGACCAAAAAAAGGTGCCTATGAGAGTCAAGGTCTCCGACCAAGATTTGGAAGACCCTACTCTCGGACTCAGTAAAGTTTGTCTGCTCTTGATTTCTTTTACTAAAAATAAAAAATAAAAAAATAAACGGCAACCGTTCGGTACAAATCGGGAAGTCCGAAGGTGTTCCCACATAAAGGGACACACCCTTCTCCTGCGAGTCGAACTACATGTGGCCTGATTCCCTAAGACTAGGGATATATAGGCAAACTTAAGACCAAAGAGTCGGTCACCCTCCCACAAGTCTCGGAGAAAACCTCACAACACCGGTGATCTCAAGACCTTTCAGCTATGCACATGAAATCTTTAGTAGAGTCGAACTACAAGTGGCCTAAGTTCTCGTGTAACCCGAGATATGTAGGAAACCCAGAAGTCAGGGTTCAGCCACACATGTGAGAATTGCTTGAAATTTTATGGCAAGATGAGTCGGGTTCGTCAAAAATTTAGGTTAGTCAAATTTCGTTGCCCAGGGATGGTCCCACCATCCCCAAACACCGAAGGGGCAATTGTTGATACCTAATTTTTGACCTCCCAAAATCTATTTTAAGTGTTGGAGTCCTTGGACAATAAATAAAATCAGTTGTGCACCCTTAAGGGGTCTAGGATAATTTTTAATGAAATTATTTGGGACAATATTTCACCCTTTTGAGTTGATAAAGAAACATCTGAGGTACTTTTATTTTTTTGTGGAAATTGATTTTGAAGAAGACTTTATTTTATTAATCGAAGGGGCAAGAAAATCCTTTTGGATAATTATTTGTTTAGTTAATTAAATCAAGAAAATTAGATTAATAGTAATTTTATTCCAGTTTTATTGTCCAAGGCACTTTGAGTAATTAAAAGGAATGACCATTTTACCCTTTAAATCCTGATTCTGTGTGCGTAATCGATTAATTTTCTTAACTCAGAAAACGGTATCTGTAAAATGATTTTTACTCTTACTTAGGTGGTTGTATTCTTAAATTATTTAAGCCCTAATGGACTAACAATTAGTTTTCATTATTTATTTATATATTAGCCTATTTTTCCCCCGACCCTTTATATATATATATATATATATGCATATACACCACCCACCCCACCCCCACCCCCACCCCCGTCCCTGTTTCCGCCCCGTCCCATCCCACACAACTAGTGGCGTGAGGAGAGAAGGCAAAGCATTCAATGCTTTCTGCTTCTCTCCCTAAAATCAGGCCAAACAAGCCTTAAAGTTATAACACCCCCCCCCCCCCCAATGTTATATGTATCTGTTAGGATTGAGGTGTTTTGAACCTTTGATTTCATTTTTGCTTCAAATCTGAGCCGTTAATTTAGGCTTGAGAGTGAGACTTGCACAAAAACTTGCAAGTCCCACATCGACTGATTGTAGTTTCGAGCATTTTTGGGGTTTCTATAAATAGAAACCCCCATTCACGAAAGAAAGGTCGGATTATTAAGAAATATTAGGGATTTGAAATATTAGTCCTTAAAAAGTTAAATTTTGTCTCAAAAGTTTAAGGTTTCTTCGATTTGCTCAAAAGCCTAGTCTCTAAATTTTGTTGTTCTTTGTCATTCTTGGCATCTCTGGGCTTGAGTTTGGAGGAGGCAACATCCAAGTCCCATTTTGGTCTAGGCCATGCCAACAAAAGGTAATATTCAGTCTTGTATTTTCCTTTGTTTAATTTCAGTCTTATAATACTTGTTTTAGTTATGTCCTAGAGTTATTATGGCTTTTCCTAGTTACCTGTGATTATATGGTGTTTAATTTAGGTTTGGAGTTTGGTGTTTAATCATTTGGTGACATTGTTAATTGATTTCTGCTTTGTGTCCTTCCAGATTAGTCTAGTCTAAGTTGATATAGATATTGGTAGAACTTGTTTGAATCTGGACCATTATGTTCCTTATATTTGTTCTTATTTTCTTTTATAGATAAAATGGATTTTGATGAAAAAATGAATCAGTTTAAGCACATTTGCCTTTTTTTTTTGAATTAGTGCACATAGGACTTGTGTTAAGCTTAGCTAAGACAGTAGTTTAATGGAGTTCTTCTATTGATATTTGCTTGGTCTTTTTTGTTCTTACTTGACTGAGGCTTAGATTTGAAGTAGGTTCATGTTTTAACTTGAAGTATCCACTAATTTTTTTTTTTTTTACTTTAGTCTTTAAACTAAATGGTTAATGACTGGAGTAGTTGTTGTTACAGTCTAGTCTGTTTAAGTGATTAATCCCTGAGAACTGATTGTTTGTTAATTAGCCTGGTCTATTTCTTCTTGGTGTGCTTCTCTTTCTTGGTTGAAACAACCTTGTATGCTTGCTTATGTATGATCACATAACCTCCAAGGTATTCCATTTTGTCCAACATTGTTGCCTACATTTGATCATGTACACCTCCCTCCATTTTAATATGCCTGCTGGACATGCCAGCCTAAGTTTAGTCTTGTTGAGGTTTAGTTGGCTGAGGTTAGTGATCCCCTCCTAGACATGAGATGCTTACATAAATATATTTTGAGGTTGGCTATCTTTTGGCTAGGCTGTTTGGGCCTATACAAGTATTTTGGTTTGTTGTAATTGCCCTTTGGCAATTGTTTATTTTTTTGCCTTGTATTTCTGTTCACAACTGCTGGTGCTGCTTGCCTTTGCCCTTTCAAAAGAAGTTGTATTTGATTTGGTCAAGTGCTATTTTGTGATATCCAGTTTCTCTAGGAAGATTGTTTCTGTGTATATACTTGTATAGTGTCCATGACTGTTCATTGAAGCTACTAGCACATTACTTTTATGTCCACAACATTTTGGTTCTGTGCTCTCTCTGTCCACTCTCAATAAGGCCCAAATAAATCTAAGGCCACGCGTGGTAATTCGGGGTTGTCTTAATCTCCCGGTGTTAGCCATGCCTGGGGTTCCTCGAAACCCCTTGGAATTTGTGTGACATCGGATATACGGGATCTAGACCTAGTCCCCATGCCATGCCTAAGTCTTAGAATAACTTGAGGTTTGTTGGAGTAGGCAAAGGGGTAAGTATGGATCAAGTGTGGGCTGCCTATATATATATGTGTGTGTGTGTGTGTGTGTGCGCATACTTTATATTATACATGTGTGTGTATTCATAATTTTAGTTATTTACCTTGGTGATAAGTTCAGCGATTATAAACTAACCGGTGTTTTCTTTCTTTTCCCCCTCTCCTCCTCCTATCACGCGACCACTCGGTCACAAATGCATGAAACCACCCTCTTGGGCCTAAGGCCCAAGTAGGAATACCACTTCAAATTAGAGTCTGAGGAGACAAAGGGAAGATAGCAAGGCGCGCAGAAGGCCCAGCCATGGGTGAAAATGGCCAACTAGGGGCTTGGTAAGCCCCTAGTCTAACTTGGTCTCTTCACATTTGGTTAATTTATTTCCGACTTGATGTATTTGTAAAGATGTGTATTCAAACTCATATTATAGTGGAAAATCCTTATGATTGGAATTAGACGTCTTAAGACAATGGTTCTTATGCCGTTTAGTAGACTTTAGGTCCCCATACACATTTTTCATAAAAAAAAAACACGGACTTGAATATAACGTTTTTATAATGACTAAGTATGTAAATGGGATAACTCAAAACTGGTTTTATTACATATACAAATTAAAGATAAAGTTTTTCTCTAAACCTAAAACAAGGATATCGGCTTTTTGACAAAAGAATTTCGAGAAGCAAGTTTCTTTTTTTAACTCAGTCAAATACGAACGAGCATTCTTTTTAAATCAATTTTTTGATAAAATGGGCTCACACAGGAAAATGACTTCTAACCTTTGCAAACTTTCCTTTACACAAAAATTGTAATGCTCTCCTTTCTGACAAAATATGCACAAAACAGATTTGGATAAAAGGCAGAGTTTTTCAAGTTATAACACTTATCCTTAAAAGGTTTTAAAATAAATGAAGGGGTTTTCTCTTATAATGCTGTTTTGGCCTAGAATGGGCCTAACTTAAAGCATATTTTCAGGCGAGATACACTTGTTCAAATATAAAATGCCTTTATAAACAATTAAAGAACCTATGCGTAATATAAAGTTCCGGATAAAGACAGAAACATACCAATACGAGTCAACCCGAACCTCGGTGTATGAGTATAAAACAACTTATAAACAACGTTTACTTCACAACTTATACTTATTCCTTATACATAAATGGAAGCTATTTATACTCAGATAATATAAATCCGAAATTACAATACCTATATAAATAAAGAGGATATATTCTTCCAAAATACATGATATGCATGACAGTTCTTTTCTTAAGGGAAAATAAACACGAAATAAGAAATTTAAGCAAATACTCATATACTGGAATTCGAAGGTCAACCGTATAGTACAGATCCTTAATACTGGGTTGCCGAACACCTTCCCCAGGGGATCATCAGAACCCTTAACTAGAACTCTGGATTACGAAGGTATTTTTTCACTGCATTTGAATAAACCCTTCAAAACCGGTTTTCCTAATTTCCTAAAAATTAGGTGACGACTCTTTTTCAAAACAAGTCTAAAAGAGCGTCAATGAGTTCGTAGTAGCCTTTTTGCGCCTTAAACCCGCGCGAAAAAGTGAACCATTACATCTAATTCCCTAAATATGTAAGGAACCACGCCGACCTGATGTCCCTAAAGAGGGATACGTGGGAAGCCCTCATTGGGTCTGGTCCGGGAAACTTTCAGGTAAGATAGTGTAAGGATATATAAAGAAGATATCCTCCTATGCAACCTGAACTATGGAAGGGCCTGATTTCCCACGGAGGGATACGTAGGCCGTCTACGTAAGACTCAGCCCCTATATTACATAAAATATTAGCCCCCCCCCCCATATTTTTCCAGGATGATGAATTGAGCATAGTCAAAGTAAGTTAGCCACGAAAACAATCAAACTAGGATCTTCTAAAACTAAAATCCCATAGCGCTCAAACCTTTAGAACAAAGGATCAATCAAGTGTTCAGGCCAAAAATGCACGAATTTATGTGCTCTTATGTGCTTTACATGTGATATATATGATATCTTTCTTTATTTTTTGATAGATGACTAACATTGTCCGCGTTTGTGTTATTTTTCTGTTATAGAATGAGGCCGATTAGCATAGCCACACAAACTAGCATACTTCACGAGGTCCAAAGCCGCACTAGCATCTCTACCAGAAGTCGATAAAGGGAAAGTAAAAATGAATAGTACGCCAGAAAATGAGCATAATCATAATCATAGTGAGCTCGCGATTCGCAAAGAGGATATCCCAGACCCCAAAGAGATACCACCCCATGATGATGTAATTTTAATGTTGTTCAGCACAGTCACTGACCGGTAGGACAGGGTCGCTAAGGCCGAGATGGCTAATGCCGCCAAAAACACTGCTGCAGAGACAAGGAGGCCTCCTTCTCCCTTCCTCTCACTCAGCTCTCCAATGCCTGATCATTTACCGACCTATCCACCCGAAAGCGTCCAATGTCCACAAAATCCCTTTGAAATTCATCATGCTGGTACTACCTACTATACTCCACCACCCGATAAAGTTGCTCAAATATCGGGAACCACTCATTCGTTTCCTTCTTACCAGGCTCCTCAGCCTAACTACATCAATCCAGTTATCTGCCCAAGCACTGTTACTTTACCCACCACGCAGACAACCTCTATCCCTCAAAATCGTGCCGCTTACCAAACTATGTCCTTCCATGCTGTCATGACCCAATTTGGCTAAGTCATGCGGGCACTTACCTTTCCCACTTTGATAAGTGAACTCTCAACCCAACAGAAATACAGACATAAATAAATAAATCAGTCAAATAGAAGAGAATAATCACGTAAGTTTTACAATAATATATAGTACAAATAGTGCGGAAATAAGGAGATACACCCAGGGTCTGGTCTAAGCCATACAAGAGCATCTAAGTGAAAATATATAAGTCTGGAATATAAATATACATCAAATCTGTCTATGACTCATAATAGAAAAATAAGACATAATAAGAGGAGTCTTCAAGGCAGTGAAAGTCTCGTGCTCACCCTATAGACTCGAAGCAGTCCTGATAGCGAATATCAGCCACGAGAGACCGAAGATGACCCAACCTGGTACCCTGCATTTATAAAAGAATGCAACAAGTGTAGATCAGTACAAAACCACAGTACTGGTAGGTATCATAGGCCGACTAAGTATAGCTAACATAATCCAGACAATAAAGCAAGATAGGCAGATAAATCAAGTATAACTTAAACATAATCGGAACCAAGTACACGTCCTCGCCTAAGTAGAGCATCTGAACCCAAATGTGCCAAGTCTTAATATGACCAATTCGGAACCAACATCACAAGTAAAGAACCAAACTATCTCAATATAAGCCATGATGCAATGCAATGCACTAATTTATAAATGCAAATACAATGCCATGCAATGTTGTGTACATATGTACTCTGGACGGAATACCTCCACGTCTCGTTGGAAAACAACCCAAGGTGACTCGCGAAGTTTAAGTGCCACTCGTCCCGAATCTTTGCCCAACAGACAAACAGGACTCCGGATCATTACCCACGGAGGGTTCTTACCGGCACCACCCTGGGGGACCCGCAGAGCTCATGCACTCACTCAATCCACGATTCCGAGACAAACATCGGATATCAGACTCTCACATCACTCTCATCCAAAAACTGAGCCCAGCTCATCACAGTGTTTCATCAAGTACCACGGTGTATCAACAATATATCATGAAGGATGAGAATGCATGCAATGTATGTGTCAACATCAATAATCAAATCAATATCACAAGAACCAACATGGGTTCCCCAACAAAATCATTACACAAGTCATATGGAACTCTATCCTTGTATCAACATCAAGAGGTATTACAATATCACAATCAAGACGGAAGAACAGTTCCCAATAAATACTGTCAATCACGTGGCATCAAGCCAACTATAATAGAACAAACAATCACAACACAACGGGGTGGCTAGCCCTAATCACACAACAGGGCCCAACCTAAGGCAATATCCAACCCAACTTCATACCCGATGGTTTACATGCTGTCTTCGACAATATCATCTAAATATATGCTTCGCTACATGAAGTCTCACCAAGGGTAAGCCATAACCTACTTGGATATCACTCTTTAGCCTTGCCCTTTCGCCGAGCCTCAAGATCGATAAAGTCTAGGCATATTCAAAATCTAGATTAGAAATCACGAAGAATGATACCTATATTGCTGTCATTCAAATTAGGTCAAAACCAACCCTAGAATTTGGGGAAACATGGCCCACATGGTCAGAATGGAAAATTCGGGGGTAAAATATCAAATTAAGCACAAGGTTATCAAAACCCAATGACTAATTGCTAAATAACTCAAGGATTCACCTAATTCTGAATTTCAAGTAAAACCCCCATTTTTTGGGTATAAACCCTAACTCTTAGATTCAAGGATTCGACACGAATAATGGAAGATATATGATTAATAACCTTAGATACGTCATAATCTAGCATAAACCTAATCAATTTCGTCGTTTAAAAGCCTATGTACAATATCCATTAAATCCACTTTTTATCTTCCATTACTAAGGAACTAATAAGGAGAGGGGAATTCTAAGATGATCAGAGGTAATGAATTAATAAGGAGATTAGCAAGACTTACCACCAAGTGTTTCCCCCAAGAATCTTCTAGCACAAACCCCAAGAGCTCAAATTTCGTAATGGTGATAAATGATAGACTAAGGACTTTCTAATACTCACTTAATGAAACAACAGGCCGGGTACCGCCACAACGGCATTGGGGCCGCCACGGAGCCACCACCCAGGCACTTCCCAGACTGTCAGGGCGGTCTAGGCAGAAGGGCAGCCATCCCACCGCAACAGCGGTGCCGCTGGGACGTCATTGGTGCCGCTCTGGCAGAAAGCAGGTACAAGAATCTCAAATAATTTTTCTAAGTCTCAATCGAAATCCCGACCTACTTCCGAGGGCATATGCTCATAAACCACATACACAGACCCACATAAAAATACTCTACGAATGCACTCGTGGACTCAAAATTTTTAACGGAGGTCTTGTTGACCGAGTCAACCCCCGATACCCCATTTCTAATTTCCCAACCTAAGTCCCAAAATGCATCCAAGTGTATTGGGAACCGAACCAGATATACACACAAGTTCAAAATGACCATCCGGACCTATCAAAATCGACGGATTTTTGAAAAAGGTTTATTTACCCAAAAGTCAATTTTGAGTTAACTCTTTTGCGCTTAAAGCTCAAATTTCACAAAAGGTCACCCGAATCAAATCTAAACACCTTGAGAAGTGTGTCAAAGGTCCACTCGGGTAAAAAATAAGCTAACCAAGCTTGGGATGAGGCGAAAATGTCAAAAAGACTATAACGACCAAACGAGTCGTTACATCAGATACCAGCTAAACCATCGCTCGTCCTCGAGCGAAGAAGAGGAAGGAGCGAGGAAATACCTGAATCAACGAAAAACTGGGGATATCGGCTGTGCATGTCAGGATCGGTCTCCCAAGTAGCCTCCTTAACAGGACGGTGCTTCCATTGCACCTTTACAGAAGCAATCTCCTTCGACCTCAACTTTTGAACCTGCCTATCCAAGATCGCAAGTAATATCGAATCCCAATGAACAATGTAAGTACTGTCGGCTTGGTACTTCTTCAACATAGAAACATGAAAAATCGGATGAACTCCCGCCAAGCCTGGCGGCAAGGCTAACTCATAAGCAACATTGCCCATACGGTCAACAATCTCAAATAGGCCAATATACATGGAGCTCAACTTTCCCCTCTTCCCAAACCTCATAACACCCTTCATGGGTGAAACCTTCAATAGGACCTAGTCACTAATAGCAAACTTTAAATCTCGGACCTTCCGCTCCGCATACATCTTCTATCGACTCTATGCTGCTAAAAGCTTGGCCTGAATAACTCTCACCCTATCAAGGGACTCTTTTAACAGATTTTTACCCCAAGGTTGAACCTCAAACCCACCAACCGGAGATCTACACCTCTTACCATATAAAGACTCAAAAGGCGCCATGCCAATACTTGAATGATAACTGTTATTGTACGCAAACTCTGCCAATGATAAGTGCTGATCCCAATGACCTCCAAAATCAATAACACATGCTGTCAATATGTCCTTGAGCACCTGAATGGTCCGCTCGGACTGGCCATCGATATGGGGATGAAAAGTTATACTGATATCCACTCGGGAACCCAAGTCCTCATAAAAAGCCCTCCAGAATCAGGACCTGAAAATAGTACCCCGATCAGATGCAACTGAAATAGGAACCCCATGCAATCTCATAATATTTCGAATGCATAACTTGGCTAACTTCTCCGTGGCATAAGAAATCTGAACCGGAACAAAGTGAACGGACTTAGTCAACCGATCAACTATCACCTGAATAAATTCAAACTAACCCAGGGTCTTCGGAAGACCCATTACAAAATTCATGACAATCCTCTCCCACATCTACTTGGGAATGGGCATCCTCTGAAGTACATCGCTGGGTCGCTGGTGCTC
Organism: Lycium barbarum; assembly: GCF_019175385.1. Lineage (NCBI taxonomy): Eukaryota > Viridiplantae > Streptophyta > Magnoliopsida > Solanales > Solanaceae > Lycium > Lycium barbarum. Next base: position 42,731,128 of record NC_083340.1, on the reverse strand, counting down.
ATACTTTACCTACTGACAATTCCCATTCATCTGATGCCACCAATAATGCTGCCTCAAATCACGATACATCTTAGTTGCCCTCGGATGAATGGAATATCGAGAGCTATGAGCCTCAGACAAGATCAACTGAATCAAATCACCAACATGAGGAACGCACACGCGTCCCCTAATCCTCAAAATGCCCTCAGAATCAATCACGGTCTCCTTGGCCTCACCCCTTAAAACTCTATCTCGAAATAAGGATGACCTCGCCTCTACACAAGCCAAAATCCTACCTGGGGCTGATATATCAAGGCGAACAAACCTATTGGCTAGATTCTGAACCTCCATGGCCAACAGACGATCGGAAACAATCAAACGAGCTAAACTCTCCATATTCACTACTTTGCGACTTAAGGCATCAGCTACCACGTTAGCTTTCCCAGGATGAAAAAGGATAGAGATGTCATAGTCTTAAAAGATCTCCATCCATCGGCGCTACCTGAAATTAAGATCTCTCTGGGTAAACACATGCTAAAGACTACAGAGATTGGTGAAAACCTCACAATGGACACCGTACAAATAGTGGCGACCTCAACCCTCCAACGGCTAGCAAACGCATGGTAGTTTTGTGATGACTTTTGTTTTACCTTCTCTAGATAGCATCTTTCTGGCACAGTCTCGATATTGAATGGAAATATTTCCATGAAGGACTCGGTCATGTCTTCCCATGTGAGCCATCAATGCATATCTTGTTTCGTCAACCATTCAGCGGCCTCTCCAATCAAACTTCGGCTGAATAGTCTCAAGATCAGAGCTTAGTTTCTCTTGACGCTGACTAGTTGGTTACAGTAAGAACGAAGATGGGCTTTGGGATTCGCTGTCCCGTTGAACATCTCAAACTTTTTTATCTTAACCTTTCTATAAAGTCCAAGTCTGGGTGCATGCACAGGTTGTCGTAACTTAGACCTGTAGACTTCCTCATGACTCTGTTGGAGTTTTCCTGCAATTTTTCCATTTTTCGCTCGATGTCTTTGTCGCGATTAGCTTGCTCGTTCCTCCATGCCTTCTCCTTTTCCTCGTAGTGGTGTAACTATCGGTGATCCAGAGAGAATTCATTTGGAGCGGTGAGAGCAGATGTAACGAACCGTTTGATCGTTATAGTCTTTTCGGCATTTTCGCCCCTTACCGAGCTTGGTTAGCTTGTTTTTTACCCGAAGGGACTGTTGACATGCTTCTCGAGGTGTATAGATTTGATTCGGGCGACCTTTTCTAAAATTTGGGCTTTAAGTGAAAAAGAGTTGACTCAAAGTTGACGTTTGGGTAAACGGACCTATTCTGGAAATTCGTCGATTTCAAGAGTTCTGTATGGTCGTTTAGAACTTGTATGTATATCTAGTTTGGTTCCCAATGCACTTGGATGCATTTTGGGAGTTGGGTTGGGAAATTGGAAATGAGGTATCGGGGGTTGACTCGATTAATGAGACCTCCGTTGAAAATTTTGAGGCCACGAGCACGTTCGTAGCGTGTTATTATGTGGGTCTGTGTACGTGGTTTGAGAGCAGATGGCCTTAGGAGTGGTTCAGGATTTCGATTGAGACTTAGAAAATTATTTGAGATTATGGTACCTGGTGTCCGCCGTCAGAGCGGCACCAGTGCTGTCCCTGCGGCCCCGCTGTTGAGGTGGGATGGCCGCTGTGGCAGCCAAGTATGTTTTGCCCAGACCACCCCAACGGTCTGGGAAGGCACCAGGGCGGCGGCGCCGTGGTGGCCCCGATGCCGTCGTGGCAGTATCAGTCCTGTTATTTCATGAAGTGTGTATTAAAAAGCCCTGAGTCTATCATTTATCACCATTACGAAATTTGAGCTCTTTGGGACTTTGCTAGATGGTAAGTCTTGCTAATATCTTTACTAATTCATTACCTCTAATCATCTTAGAATTCCCCTCTTCTTATTAGTTCCTTAGTAATGGAAGATAAAAAGTGAATCTAATGGATATTCTACTTAGGCTTTTAAATGACGAAATTGATTGGGTTTATGCTAGATTATGATGTATCTAAGGTTATTAATCACATATCTTTCATTATTAGTGTTGAATCCTTGAATCTAAGAGTTAGAGTTTGTACCAAAAAATTGGGGGTTTACTTAAAATTCAGAATTAGGTGAATCCTTATTGGATCAGATCACGATTCCGAGACAAACATCAGATATCGAACTTTCACATCACTATAATCCAAAAATTGAGCCCAGCTCATCACATTGTTTCATCAAGTACCACGATGTATCAACAGTATATCATGAAGGATGAGAATGCGTGCAATGTATATGTCAACATCAATAATCAAATCAATATCACAAAAACCAACATGGGTCCGCCAACAAAATCATTACACAAGTCATATGGAACTCTATCCTCGTATCAACATCAACAAGTGAGGTACTACAATATCATAATCAAGACGGAACAACAGTTCCCAATATCTACTATTAATCACGTGGCATCAACCCAATTACAATAGACCAAACAATCACAACATAATGGGGTGGCTAGCCCTAATCACACAACTGGGCCCAACCAAAGGCAATATTCAACCCAACTTTATACCCGAAGGTTTACATGCTGTCTCTGACAATATCATCTAAATATATGCTTCGCTACACGAAGTCTCACCAAGGGTAAGCCATCACCTACTTAGATGTCCGAACAGCAAACACCAACAATCACTCTTTAGCCTTGGCCTTTTGCTGAGCCTCAAGATCAAAGAAGTCTAGGCATATTCGAAATCTAGATTAGAAATCATGAAGAATTATACCTATATTGCTATCATTCAAATTAGGTTAAAACCAACCCTAGAATATGGGGAAACGAGGCCCACAAGGTCAAAATCGAAAATTCGGGGGTAAAATATCAAATTAAGCTTATTAATCATACATCTTCCATTTCTAGTGTTGAATTTTAGAATCAAAGAGTTAGGGTTTATACCCAAATTGGCGGTTTTGCTTCAAATTCGAATTGGGTAAATTTATGGGTTAATTTAGCAATTAGTGGTTGGGTTATGATCACCTAGTGCTTAATTTATATTTTGCTTTCGAATTTCCTGTTTTTCCCTTGTGGGCCCGTTTCCCTAATATCTAGGGTTAGAATTGACCTAACTTGAATAGTAGCAACATTAGTATCATTCTTCATGATTTCTAATCTAGATTTTGAATATGCCTAGAATTACTTTGATTCTGAGGCTCAGCAGAAAGGCAAGGTGAACGAGTGAGTTGTTAGTGTTTGCGGTTCAACTATCCAGGAAGGTTATGGTTTACCCTTGGTAAGTCTTCGTATAGCGAAGTACATATTTAGATTATAATGTGAGAGACAGCATGTGAACCTTCGGATATAAAGTTGGGTTGGATATTGCCTTAGGTTGGGCCCTGTTGTGTGTTGGGACTAGCCACCCCGTTGTGTTGTGATTTGATTGTTCTACTGTGCTGGCTTGATGTCATGAATTTTTGATAGATATTGGATTCTGTTTTATCATCTTGATTATGATATTATTGGCGTACTCATTGTTGGTACTTGTGATTCAATTATACTATTGGCATACCCACTATTGGTATTTGTGATTTAGATATATTATTGGCGTACCCTTTGTTGCTACTTGTGATATTGAGCATGATTATTGATGTTGATTCATGCATTGCGCGCACTCTCATTTTCATGATACACTATTGAGATACTGATGATTTTTTATGACACATTTTGATGAGCTGGGCTCGACGATTTTGCTTGAGTGACGTGAGATGGTCGATATCCGATGTTAGTTCCGAAATCGTTGAGTGAGTACATGGACTCCGTGGGTCCCCTAGAGTGGTGCCGGTGAGAACCTTCCGTGGGCAAACATCCGGGGTCCCGTCTGTCTGTTGGGCAAAGATCCGGGATAGGTGACACTTAGACTTCGCGAGTCACACTGGTTGTGCTATCGAGATGTCGATATTTTTGTTCGGAGTACATGTGTACACAACATTTCCATGGAATTGCATTGCATTCATACAGTATTGTGTTGCATTGCATTATGACTTAGTTTTGAGATGTTTTGGTGTTGTACTTGTGATGTTGGATTCGGACTGGATATATTCAGACTTGGCATATTTGGGATTAGATGCTTTACGTTGGCGATGACGTATACTTGGATTTGATTACATTGACTTATACTTGTTGATTTATCTGCTTATCTGCGTTAGGCTCATAGCTCTCGCTATTCCATTTATCCGGGGGCGACTAAGATGTACCGTAATTTGAGACAACACTATTGGTGGCATCAGATGAAGAGGGATATAGTTGATTTCATGGCTAAGTATGGGAATTGTCAGCAGGTAGAGTATGAGCACCAACGACCCGGCGGTGTGCTTCAGAGGATATCCATTCCCGAGTGGAAGTGGCAGAGGATTAGCATGGATTCTGTTGTGGGTCTTTCGAAGACCCTGGGCAAGTTTGATTCTATTTGGGTGATAGTTGATCGTTGACTAAATCCGCTCACTTTGTTCCAGTTCAGGTTTCCTATACCGCGGAGAAGTTAGCCAAGTTGTACTTTTGGGATATTATGAGATTGCATGGGGTTCCTATTTCTGTTATATCTGATCGGGGTACTATCTTCACTTTCCGATTGTGGAGGGCGTTTCATAAGGAGTTGGGTACCCAATTGGATCTCAGTACAACTTTTCATCCCTAGATCGATGGCCAGTCCGAGCGGACCATCGACGTGCTCGAGGACATATTGAGAGCGTGTGTTATTGATTTTGGTAGTCATTGGGATCAACACTTACCATTGGTAGAGTTTGCGTTCAATAACAGTTAGCATTCGAGTATTGACATGGCGCCTTTTGAGGCTTTATATGGTAGGAGATATAAATCTCCGATTGGTTAGTTTGATGGGTTCGAGGCTCGACCTTGGAGTATTGATCTGTTGAGAGAGTCCCTTGATAGAGTGAGAGTTATTCAGTCTAAGATTTTGGCAGCTCAGAGTCGACAGAAGATATATGCGGACCGGAAGGTCTGAGATCTAGAGTTTGTCGTTAGTGACCAGGTTCTATTGAAGGTTTCACCCATGAAGGGTGTTATGAGGTTTGGGAAGAGGGGAAAGTTGAGCCCCAGGTATATTGGCCCATTTGAGATTGTTGACCAAGTAGGTGATGATGCTTATGAGTTAGCCTTGCCACCAAGCTTGGCCGGAGTTCATCCGGTTTTTTATGTTTCTATGCTGAAGAAGTACCACGCTGACGGTATTTACATTGTTTGTTGGGATTCGATGCTACTTGATGAAAATTTGACCTATGAGGGGGAGCCTATTGCGATCTTGGATATGCAGGTTCGAAAGTTGAGGTCGAAGAAGATTGCTTCTGTGAAGGTGCAACGGAAGCACCATCCTATTGAGGAGGCTACTTGGGAGACTGAGTCCGACATGCATAGCCGATATCCTTAGTTGTTTGCTGATTCAGGTATTTCCCCGCTTCTTTCTTTTTTTCGCTCAAGGACGAGTGATGGTTCAATTGGTATCTGATGTAACGACCCGTTTGGTCGTTATAGTCTTTCCGGCAGTTTCACCCCTTTTCGAGCTTAGTTATCTTATTTTTAACCCTAGGGAATCATTGACACGTTTCTCAAGGTGTCTAGATTTGATTCGGGCAACGTTTTGCGAAATTTAGGCTTTAAACGAAAAGAGTTGACTCAAAGTTGACTTTTGGGTAAACGAACCTTTTTTGAAAATCTGTCGATTCTGAGAGGTCCGGATGGTCGTTTAGAATTTGTTTGTATATATGGTTTGGTTCCCAATGCACTCGGATGCATTTTGGGACTTGGGTTTGGAAGTTGAAAATAAGGTATCGGCAGTTGATTCGGTCAACGAGACCTCCGCTGGAACTTCCGAGGCCACAAGTGCGTTCGTATCATGTTTTTATGTGGGTATGTGTATGTGGTTTGGGAGCAGATGGCCTCGGGAGTGATTCGGGATTTCGGTTGAGACTTAGAAAACTTTTGGGATTCTGGTACTTGGTGTCCGCCAGAGCGGCACCAGTACCGTCCCAGCTGCACCGATGTTGCGGTGGGATGGCCACTGGGGCAGCCAAGTGTGTTTTCCCTAAGCCGTCGGGATGGTCTGGAGTGGCGCTGGGGCGGTAACACCGTGGCGGCCTCGCTGCCGCCGTGGCGGTATCGGGCCTGTTATTTCATTAAGTGTGTATCGGGCCTGTTATTTCATTAAGTGTGTATTAAAAAGCCCTTAGTCTATCATTTATTCCTATTATGAAAATTGAGCTCTTAGGGATTGTTTTAGGATAATTTTGAAGAAAACTCTTGGTAGTAAGTCTTGCTAACCTTTTTACTAATTCCTTTTTTCTAATCATCATAGAATTCCTCTTTCCTTGTTAGTCCCTCAGTAATGGAAGATTTAAAGTGGGTTTGGGGGGATTTTCTACCTAGGCTTATTAATGATAAAATTGAGTGCGTTGATGCTAAATTATGATGTATCTAAGGTTATTAATCATATATCTTCCATTATTAGTGTTGAATCCTTGAATCCAAGAGTTAGGACTTATACCCAAAAATTGGGGGTTTTACTTGAATTTCGAAATTGGGTGAATCTTTGAGTTAATTCAGCAATTAGTTGATGGGTTTTGATCACCTAGTGTTTAATTTGATAATTTACCCCCGAGTTTCCCGTTTTGCCCTTGTGGGGTCCGTTTTCCCAAATTCTAGGGTTGGTTTTGACTTAAATTGAATGATAGCAATATTAGTATCAATCTTCATGATTTTTAATCTAGATTTCGAATATGCCTAGACTTCTTTAATCATGAGGCTCATCGGAAGGGCAAGGCTAAAGAGGGATTGTTGGTGTTTGTTGTTCGGCCATCCAGGTAGGTTATGGCTTACCCTTGGTGAGACTTTGTATAGCGAAGCATATATTTAGATTATATTTTTGGAGAAAGCATGTAAACCTTCGGGTATGAAGTTGGGTTGGTTATTGCCTTAGGTTAGGCCTTGTTGTGTGATTGGGCTAGCCACCCCGTTGTGTTGTGACTTGATTGTTTTATTGTGTTGGTTTGATGCCATGTGTTGTTAGTAGTTATTGGGAATTGTTGTTCCATCTTGATTGTGATATTGTAGTACTTTACGGGTGGATGCTGATGCATAAATATAGTTCTATATGACTTGTTTAGTCTTTCATGATATTGTTGGCATACCCATGTTGGTATTTGTGACACTGATATATTGTTGGTGTACCCATGTTGGTACTTGTTACATTGATATGTTGTTGGTGTACCCATGTTGGTACTTGTGACATTGATATTTTGTTGGCGTACCCATGTTGGTACTTGTGATGTTGATCTGATTCTTGATGTTGGCACATGCATTGCACACATTCTCATGACATACTGTTGATAGATTGTTAGTACTTGATGAAACACTGTGATGAGTTGGGCTCGATTTTTAAGTGAGAGTAATGTGAGAGTCCGATATCCGATGTTAGTCCTGAAATCATGGATTGAGTGAGTGCATGGACTCCGCGGGTCCCCCAGGGTAGTGCTGGTGAGAACCCTCCCTGGGTAAAGATTCGGAGTCTCGTCTATCTGTTGGGAAAAGATCCGAGACGAGTGGTACTTAGACTTCGTGAGTCACCTTGGGTTGTTCTACCGAGATGTGGAGGTATTCCGTCCGTAGTACATGTGTACACAACATTGCATGGCATTGCATTTGCATTCATACATTATTGCATTACATTGCATCATGGCTTATATTGAGATGGTTTGGTGCTTTACTTATGATGTTGGATTCGGATTGGATTTATTGAGACTTGGCACATTTGGGTTTAGATACTCTACTTAGGCGATGACGTGTACTTATTTCCTATTATGTTTGACTTATACCTATTGATTTTCTACCTATCTTGCTTTATTATCTGGATTATGTTAGCTATATTTAGTCGACCTATGATACCTACCAATACTGTGGTATTGTACTGAACTGCAGTTGCTGCATTCTTTTATGAATGCAGAGTTCCAGGTTAGGTCTTCTTCCGTCTCCTATGGCTGATAGTCGCCATCAGCTTAGCATCGAATTTCCAGGGTGAGCACGAGTCGTCTGCTACCTTGAAGACTCCTTTTATTATGTTTTACTTTTCTATTCTAAGACATAGACAGTATTGATGTATATTTATATTCCAGACTTGTATATTTTGACTTAGGTGCTCTTGTATGGCTTAGACTAGACCCTGGGGGTATTTCTTTGTTTCCGCACTATTCTATTATATATTATTGTAAGACTTACGTGATTATTCTCTTCCGCTTGATTGATTATTTATTTATGTCTTTATTTCCGTTGGGTTGAGGGTTCGCTTACCAAGGTGGAAAAGGTAAGTGCCCGCACGACTTAGTCAAATTGGGTCGTGAAACAACTACCCGACTTCGCCATACAATCCTGTGCCTATCTTCTACGCGCAGCCTAACTTCTGGTTGCTTACGCCAACATATTCAACTGCACCATCAAATGCCCAAGTGCCCGCTTCTACTTATCAACCACTACCACAGAATTTCCAAGTAAAGGCTCCTGCTTATCGTCCACCAAAAAACAACCCATCACAGAACTACCAAAAAAACCTACCACCAAATTATCAAAACAAACCACCACCTCTGATCTATCACTTGCCACGTCCGACTTTTGAAAAGAAACCAGCCCGAGTGTTTACCCCGCTGGAAGAGTCGAGGACCCAAATCTTCGAGAGGCTACACACCGCGGGCCTTATCCAGACCGTTCCTCCGAAGCTGGCTCAACCAGGGAGTCGCTTTTATAGGGTGGATCAGACTTGTGCTTCCCACTTAGGAGGTAGTAGTCACAACACTGAGGATTACATTAACCTGAAGCACAAGATTCAAGATCTGATTGATAAAAGAGAGATCACACTTCAAACGGCAACACCTAATGTGAACACAAACCGTTGCCAAATCATGGGAATAATGTTATCCACATAATAGAGAAAGAAGAAGATTGGGTGGTATGCAGAACCTTGGTCCCCAGCTCTGTCAAAGCAATAGAGCAAATAGTGGCTTTTCTCACGATTCAAGAGCGCCCACGTTTCAAAGTACCAATTCCAGTGCTAGTGGTAGCCCAGGTATCCCAACAGACAATACCGGCACCAAGAAACGAATTTATGGTCCAAGCGATTGTGGCACAGGGAATGACCCGCTCGAGGAGATGCTATACCCCAGAAAAATTGGCGCAGAATGCACCAACAAGAGAAACGACTCAGAAAAGAGCAATCACCTAGGGCGAAGCGGAGGACTTTTGGAACCGAATGTAGCCGAAAGAATATTCAATTATGGAACACTTGAAGAAGACACCAGCTCAGATTTCGATGTTAGCTCTGTTAATCAGTTCCCCACCACACAGGCAGGCATTAATAAAAGTATTAAATGAAGCGTATGTACCGGAGGGCACGAGTAGTGAAGACTTGGTAGCTCATGTGATTAGAGAACACAATATTTATTTACCAAGGAGGAAGCACAAGAAGAAGGGACTACTCACAACAAGGCACTCTACATTACTCTGGAATGCTGAGAGAAGGTAGTAGAATGAGTACTTGTTAGATAACGGGGCAGGACTAAACATCTGTCCCGCAAACACTTTGAGGCAGTTAGGATATGATATGGGCAAGATTCACCAAAGACAAACCAATGTAAGAGCTTTTGATGGCTCTCAGTGTGATTCATTGGGAGAAGTGGACCTCCACATCCAGGTGTCACGACCCAACCGGAGGGCCATGACGGGTACCCGGTGCTATCCCACCCGGGCACCTCTTATCATACATTCACATTTACATCTAGGTGAGCCGCATAGCTAAATCATGATTTCCATCCATCATTCATACTAATCCCATTGGGCAACAATACATTTATATCACCATTAACAACTATGCCCATATCAACATACATAAGCCGACGAGGCTAACAAAATGATATACAAATATAAGCCGAAAGGCTAAATACATCTAACCATATACACATGTCTATGAGTCTCTAAGGAGAGTATGTCATATCATATAGGCGGGACAGGACTCCGCCATGCCCATAAGTATGTACACAAAAGGATGGATACCAAAAGCTGTAGCTCCGAATGAAATGGAGCTCCGCTATGTAGTCCCTGAGTAATAAAGCTATGCATCAAGCCTGTCTCCCTGGCCACCTTCGGGCATGATGCAGCATCCACAAACAAAAGGATGTCAGTATGAAGAATGTACTGAGTATGTAAAGCATAATCAAAATCATTATAGAAGCATAAGAGACAACATAAGGAATAACATAAGATGGGAGGTAGAAGAACCATCGTCATAGACACTTACTTGATTTTCATAGGGACCTTCCGTTTGTACTGCGTAATTGTGTACATACATGTGTGCATATACATAGATCCATATCCGTATCCGTACTCCTATCCGTATTCATATCCATAATCACATTCATATTCGTATTCGTATTCATAGCATACCCGACCATAAAGGATCGGTGTTTGACATACCCAGCCATGGAAACGCTCAGGGTTATTCGTACCCAACTGTAGTGGTGTGCGTGCAATACATATCATACCCGGCCATATAAGCTCGGTATTACATAATAGTCATACATAGACACATATACATAAGAGCTCATAAGCATCTTTGGCATCATTACTATCGTCGTTTCATTACATCTATCCTTAGAGGATCACCCATCATATAAGGAATTTAGTAGGATCGTAACGTAACGAAAATCATGAGCTTTAGTAGCTTTAAAGATAGAATCATTTGGAGGACATTATCGACTCATGAAAGGATAGATATATAGCCCAGAAACCATGCCTTATTGAAAGAAGGGTTAGTGTTACACCTCAGAAAAGTCCCCGTACATGTACATGGAATAGACCAACGAAGGGTATAAGCAAGGGGTGATGATTCGTGAATTTTTGGAAATGAAAAAGTTGTGGAATTTTATCCAGCACAGTGGTCGTGAAGTGGTATACGGCCCGTAAAGTGATTTACAGACCGTAAATCACCATCGTCCTCCAGCTTTCCAAACTTCAAATTTCTGTTAATGTTGAAATGGTTAAAAAATGACTTGGTGGACGGCCCGTAAACTGGTTTACGGACCGTAAACCTCGGTCGTAAACTGCCATGACCCTCAGCCAAACTTTCTGTTCCTGAGATGCTTAAACACGACCATGGAGGACGAACCGTAAACTAGTTTACGGCCCATAAACCATGGTTTACAACCACTGTTCATCCCGACAAATATTCATTAAAGACCAGATTTTGAATTATTAAAAAGGGACTTAAGCCTTATGTCACGTCATTTTCATCCATACACCTCAAGAGACTTCTAGAACCCTCCAAAAATTTCATCCACAAGACTAAAAGAGAATAAATGATCAACAACACTAAATTCTTGAAACCAAGTGCAAGAACCTATCAAGGGACCATCTAAGTCAAGCAATTCCCAAGAAGGTGAAACTACGGTTTTGTCTAAGCGAAGTATTGCAACTCAAGGCTAGTTCAATCATCATCCAAGGTAAGTTTCATGATAAATTCATGTTGTTTGAGGTATTGGAAGGCTTAGATATTTCAAATGTAGAAGAACATGGAAAATGGGTCTTGCATGAGTGAATAGTATCATCATTGAATAATAGTTGAATGGAATCATGAAAGTAAATATGTTATGATCATAAATACATTATAAATGACGTATAGACCATGGAATAAGTATGAAGTGAGTAAATCATGATGATAAGAGAAAACCATAAAATGTGGGGAAATTGGCGGAAAATGGTGGATTTTTGTAAGGTATATAAATGCTGATTGTCGCTTGCAATATTATGGGTGTTGTAGTAAATGTTGGGAGTTGCAATAAAACGGGGAAAAGTAGTAGAAACAAGGGGAATGCCGCCTAGTTTTCCTTAGGAATAACGATGCATTTCCGTAACCCATTAACTAACATGAGCCCAAATCCTCTCATGAAGGTAACGACGTGACTTCGAAGGAAGACAAGTGAGCGATAGCCTAGCTCGACAACAAAGGTATGTGAGGCTAGACCCTTTCTTTCTATGGCATGAATCCCATGACATGATTTCCTCTCCTTCCGTGTTTCTCCCATACCCGGAAAGTCAAGAGCTTAAGATCATAAAATAGCTATATGAGTCAAGAGAGACGATATGATGTTCCTAACGTAAACGATGTTGTTCCTTGTATACACTCACCTTATACATTGATCCTTTCAAGGTGGGGCAGAATGTTCATGTATGCCCATAATAGAATCGAGGGTACACGACCTTACGTCACCTCGATGGAATACAGCTGATCTAGAGTCCTTATGCATGTATAATAACAAGTACATTTTTGAAAAATATAATGTTATAAGTATTTTTACATGAGCATGTCATGATTGCATTTACACCGGGCCTAGTTGGCCGGGCAGACACCGCTTCGGCGTGCGGCGATACGGACACACCATGACCCTTTTGGGCATGGGCAGACACCACTAGTGGGCGGCATGAGATGGTACCCCGGACGCGGGAGGCCTGGATGCGGGCTCAGATTATTGATTATCACACCGTTCCGACTTGGACGGGAAGCTTGCATGTCATGCATTTATGATATTATGATAAGTATGAGTAAGATAGCACGCATTACTCCTCTTATGACTATTATTCAGATTCAGATGTTTTTATTGATGCTCTCACTACATTATTGTTGTTCTCCTTCATTGTTTATGCCTCTCATACTCAGTATAATGTTCGTACTGACGTTGCTTTCTTTGGACGTTGTGTTCATGCCCACAGGTAGACAGGGAGGCGAGCTTGACCCAGATACCTAGGAGTTGTCAGCTGTCGAGAGCACTCCATTGTTCGGAGGTTCTTATGATTTCTCTTTTGGTACATATGTATATATATATATATATATATATATATATATATATATATATATATATATATTTTGGGCATGACGGAGTCTTGTTCCGTCCATTGTATAGTATGTCAGTAGAGGCTCGTAGATGCGTAGTGTGGGTAGCATGGTCTCACATCTTTCATGTTCATGTGCACTCATTACTTTGATACACTAAAGATCTCTACATATGGATATAAAAGTATTTATGTTTTCGTGTAAACTATGATTTTCCTATGTTTAAGTACAAACATGATAAAAAGGGCATCAGTCGAGTAAGATGAGTAATAGAACGAGCGGTGCTCGACAGTTAACTCCTGGTACTCGTCGCGGCCCCTAGCCGGGTCGTGATAAAAGTGGTATCAGAGCAGTTCGTCTTAGGAAGTGTCTACGAGCCGTGTCTAGTAAAGTCTTATTTATGGTGTGTTGCGCGCCACACTAATAAACAAGATGATACAGGGCATTTAGGAAAATGACCATCCTTCTTTTCATTAGATCGTGCGATAGAGTCATGCATAGGATTTTATCCCCCCCCTAAAAGTGCGTTGTCATTTCAGAATGCCGCCGAAAGGAAAAGCTACAGCTGCCTAGAAAGGCAAAGCTACGACGAAGAAGCAGGCAGAAAGGGAGCCTCCGGTGAATGTAGAGGAAAGTCAATCACAGGGTGAGGCCTCACCTAATATAGGCGAGCAGGGAGGAGCTTCAGTACCGATTCCCCCACCAGTTGCTTCGGGTCAACAAGTGACTGAGGCCATACACTTACTGACACAATTGGTTACCACCCAGGCACAACGGCACAATGCGGGCCCGAGTGATCGTTCCGCCAGTACGAGAGCCCCTGACTTCCTGAATTTAAATCCTCCGAAACTTTTCGGGTCGAAGCCGGATGAGGACCCCAAGGGTTTGTTGATGAGATGTTGAGGACGCTGAATCTTTTGCATGCTTCTGAGACCGAATCGGTAGAGTTGGCCTCTTATAGACTCCGCGATGTGGCGATATTGTGGTATAACAACTGGATAGCGTCAAGATCAGAAAATGCACCTCCTCCTGTCTGGCAAGAGTTTCTCGATGCTTTCATTCGTCATTATTTGCCACCTGAGGTCCGCCGAGCTAGAGCGGACAGGTTCCTGAATCTAAAGCACGGAAGTATGAGTGCCCGAGAGTATAGTATGCAGTTTAATTCTCTTGACAGGTATGCTCCATTTATGGTGGCCGATATGGGAGACCGAGTCCACAGGTTTGTGAGTGGTTTAGGGCCACACTTATTTAGAGATTGCTTGACAGCCTCTTTGCAAGACGGGATGGATATCCCCCGAATACAAGCACATGCTCAAAATCTCGAGGAACGACAACAACAACTAAGAAGCAATCGTGATAATGATAGAAGGCAAGGCAAGAGAACTAGATCCATGGGAGCCAGCAGTGAATATAGAGGGGTACCGAGACCAGTGCATTCTAGGCACTCAAGTCAGTCAGCGACTAGTGAACCTCTTAGATTCCCAGATAGGAGGGTTGATCATTCTTTCCAGCCAGGACAGGGCCAGAGTTCAAGGGCATCCGATTCTCAGTCTAGGGGAGATTTTGGTCAGCGAAGATTTCCAGTACCGCGGTGCAGCCAGTGCGGTAAATTGCATTCCGGGCATTGCCGTCAGGGTTCAGATGCCTGTTATGCTTGCGGGAAAGTTGGCCATATAATGAGAGAGTGCCCTTCAGCGAGGGGTAGAGCTGGGACTCAGCCTACAGGGTCAGCAGCTGGGTCTTCCTCAGTACGCCCGACAGCACAGACTTCTCAGGCTACAGCAGGTAGGGGCAGAGGCAGAGGGGGGGCATCTATTTCAGGTGCTGTTCCGCCCCGCGTATATGCTTTGGCAGGGCGTCAAGATCTAGAGTCCTCCCCAGATGTTGTCACAGGTGCTCTGACTATATTTTCCCGCGACGTATATGCTTTGATTGATCCGGGCTCTACCTTATCTTATGTTACCCCATATGTTGCTGATTGTATTGGGGTGAAGCCTGAGCCAATTAAACCTTTCGAGGTGTTCACTCCGGTTGGTGATCCCGTAATAGCGAGGAAAGTATATAAAAATTGTGTTGTTGTGATATGTGATCGCCGGACCAAAGCCGATCTAATCGAACTGGAAATGTTGGACTTTGACGTGATTATGGGAATGGATTGGTTGGCCTCGTGCTATGCTAATGTCGATTGCAGGACAAAAATTGTTCGATTTTAATTCCCGGGAGAGCCCGTACTGGAATGGAAGGGTAATACTGCATCCCCAAAGGGTAGGTTTATTTCCTACCTCAAGACGAGGAAGATGATAGCCAAAGGCTATATTTATCATCTAGTTCGGGTTCATGATACAGTGGCAAAGCCGCCAACTTTCCATTCTGTTCCGGTGGTGAACGAATTTCCAGATGTATTCCCAGATGAACTTCCAGGTCTTCCTCCAAAAAGGGAAATCGACTTTGCTATCGATGTATTACCAGACACCGAGCCTATTTCTATTCCTCCGTACCGAATGGCTCCAGCAGAACTGAAAGAGCTAAAGGTACAGTTAAAAGACTTACTTGAGAAGGGTTTCATTAGGCCAGTTCATCACCGTGGGGAGCACCGGTCTTGTTCGTGAAGAAGAAAGACGGATCTCTACGAATGTGCATCGACTACAGGCAGTTGAACAAGGTAACAATAAAGAATAAATACCCTCTTCCCAGAATCGACGATTTGTTTGATCAATTACAGGGCGCCAAGTGGTTCTCCAAGATAGATTTGAGATCGGGTTATCATCAGGTGAGAATTAGGGAAGCAGATATTCCCAAGACTGCCTTCAGGACAAGATATGGTCACTACGAGTTCCGAGTGATGTCGTTTCGGTTAACAAATGCCCAGGCGGTGTTCATGAATTTAATGAATAATGTGTTCAGGCCATTCTTGGACCTCTTCGTGATAGTATTCATCGATGATGTTTTGGTATATTCCCGCACAGAATCAGAACATGCAGATCACCTAAGAACTATTATTGGCGTTCTCCGAGCCCGTGCGAAGTTCTCGAAGTGCGAGTTCTGGTTAAATTCGGTGGCATTTCTAGGCCATGTTATTTCAGATGATGGAATCCGAGTCGACACTAAAAAGATAGAAGCTGTGAAGACTTGGCCAAGGCCTACGACGCGTACAGAAGTTCGTAGTTTTCTGGGCTTGGCAGGTTATTATCGGAGGTTCGTAGAGGGATTTTCATCCATTTCAGCCCCATTAACGAAGCTAACCCAGAAGTCGACGAAATTTCAGTGGAACGATGCTTGTGAGCGTAGTTTCCAAGAGCTAAAAGACAGATTGATCCTCAGCTCCAGTGTTAACACTTCCAGAAGGGCCGGATGGTTATGTTGTATATTGTGACGCTTCTGGTGTGGGACTAGGATGTGTATTAATGCAGCATGGCAAGGTCATTGCATATGCCTCGCGACAATTGCGGAAACATGAACAGAATTATCCAACTCATGATCTCGAATTGGCCATGGTTATTCATGCCTTAAAGATATGGAGGCATTACTTATACGGTGTGCACGTCGATATCTATACAGATCACAAGAGTCTCCAACATATTTTTAAACAGAAGGAGCTAAACCTACGGCAGAGGCAGTGGTTAGAATTGTTGAAGGATTATGATGTGAATATCCGGTACCATCCTGGAAAAGCGAACGTGGTAGCCGACGCGCTTAGCCGTCGATCAATGGGAAGTTTATGCGGGATTCCTCCATAAAAGAAAGAGATGGTTCGTGAGCTTCATCAATTAGCAAACCTCGGGGTACGTATAGTTGATTCGGGTAATGCAGGAATTACTGTCAATGATTCTACGGTCTCGCCTTTGAATGTGGAGATAAAAGAAATTGTGCGACTTCATGGAATTCCTGTAGCCATTATTACAGACAGAGGGGCCCCGTTTACAGCTAAGTTTTGGAAATCTTTTCAAGAAGGGTTAGGTACTCAAGTCAAATTCAGCACGGCATTTCACCCACAGACTGACGGGCAAGCCGAGCGTACCATTCAAACTTTAGAAGATATGTTACGAGCGTGTGTACTAGACTTCGGCGGTAGTAGGGATGATCATTTGCCATTGATTGAGTTTGCCTACAACAACAACTACCATTCCGATATTCAAATGGCCCCATATGAAGCTTTGTATGGAAGAAAATGTAGATCCCCAATTGGATCGTTTGAAACCGGAGAAGTACAATTCATAGGCCCCGACTTGATCTAACAAGCAGTTGAAAAAGTTAAAGTGATTCGAGACCGACTGTTAACAGCTCAAAGTCGCCAAAAGTCTTATGCAGACAACCGCCGACGGGATTTAGAATTCCAGGTAATTGACTGGGTATTCCTGAAGGTATCGCCAATGTAAGGGGTGATGAGGTTCTGCAAGAAAGGGAAGCTAAGTCCAAGATACATCGGACCCTATAAAATTGTCCGTAAGGTGGGTCATGTAGCATACGAATTGGACTTGCCTTCGGAGCTTGAAGCAGTTCATCCGGTATTTCATGTGTCGATGCTCCGCAAATGTATTGGAGACCCAACAAGGATAGTTCCGGTAGAGGATGTGCAAGTGATAGAGAAGCTGACATATGAGGAAGTACCTGTTGCTATTTTAGACAGACACGTGCGAAGACTTCGGAACAAGGAAGTAGCTTCAGTAAAAGTCCTATGGCGAAATAGCAATCGAGAAGAAATGACTTGGGAAGCGGAAGAGAAGATGAAAGCCAAGTACCCGCATTTATTCCAATCTCCAGGAGAGGTCCATGATGAGACGCCGAGATTATAAGGTATGTATACTATATTTTTATGTTTTTGGTCGTGAGTGGCCTTAGAGATGCTGTATTTGTGATGTAGCCTTGTGAGGCGAAGATATTGTGGGATGTTGTGGCAGGTAGACGGTGTCCAATGTATAAAGGAAACTCTGGCGAAATTTTTCTAGGATTTCCAAGTATTTTAACATTCGAGGACGAATGTTCCAAAAGGGGGGAAGAATGTTACACCTCGGAAAAGTCCCCGTACATGTACAAGGAATAGACCAACGAAGGGTATAAGAAAGGGGTGATGATTCGTGAATTTTTGAAAATGAAAACATTGTGAAATTTTATCCAGCACAGTGGTCGTGAAGTGGTATATGGCCCGTGAAGTGATTTACGGACCGTAAACCACCATCGTCCTCCAGCTTTCCAAACTTCAACTTTCTGTTAATGTTGAAATTGTTAAAAACGACTTGGTGGACGGCCCGTAAACTGGTTTACGGACCGTAAACCTCGGTCGTAAACTGCCATGACCCTCAGCCAAACTTTCTGTGCCTGAGATGCTTAAACACGACCATGGAGGACGGACCGTAAACTAGTTTACGACCCGTAAACCATGGTTTACAACCACTGTTCATCCCGACAAATATTCATTAAAGACCAGATTTTGAATTATTAAAAAGGGACTTAAGCCTCATTTCACGTCATTTTCATCCATACACCTCAAGATACTTCCTGAACCCTCCAAACATTTCATCCACAAGACTCAAAGAGAATCAATGATCAACAACACTAAATTCTTGAAACCAAGTGCAAGAACCCATCAAGGGACCATCTAAGTCAAGCAATTCCCAAGAAGGTGAAACTAGGGTTTTGTCTAAGCGAAGTATTGCAACTCAAGGCTTGTTCAACCATCATCCAAGGTAAGTTTCTTGATCAATTCATGTTGTTTGAGGTATTGGAAGGCTTAGATATTTCAAATGTAGAAGAACATGGAAAATGGGTCTTGCATGAGTGAATTGTATCATCATTGAATAATAGTTGAATGGAATCATGAAAGTAAATATGTTATGATCATAAATACATTATAAATGACGTATATACCATGGAATAAGTATTAATTGAGTAAAATCATGATGATAAGAGAAAACCATAAAATGTGGGGAAATTGGCGGAAAATGGTGGATTTTGTGTAAGGTATATAAATGATGATTGTCGCTTGCAATATTATGGGTGTTGTAGTAAATGTTGGGAGTTGCAATAAAACAGGGAAAAGTAGTAGAAACAAGGGGAATGCTGCCTAGTTTTCCTTAGGAATAACGATGCATTTCCGTAACCCATTAACTAACATTAGCCCAAATCCTCCCAAGAAGGTAACGACGTGACTTCGAAAGAAGACAAGTGAGCGATAGCCTAGCTCGACAACAAAGGTATGTGAGGCTAGACCCTTTCTTTCTATGGCATGAATCCCATGACATCATTTTCTCTCCTTCCATGTTTCTCCCATACCCGGAAAGCCAAGTGCTTGAGAGCATAAAATAGCTATATGAGTCAAGAGAGACGATATGATGTTCCTAACGTAAACGATGTTTTTCCTTGTATACACTCACCTTATACATTGATCCTTTCAAGGTGGGGCAGAATGTTCATGTATGCCCATAATAGAATCGAGGGTACACGACCTTACGTCACCTCGATGGAATACAGCTGATCTAGAGTCCTTATGCATGTATAATAACAAGTAAATTTTTGAAAAATATAATGTTATAAGTATTTTTACATGAGCATGTCATGATTGCATTTACACCGGGCCTAGTTGGCCGGGAAGACACCGCTTCGGCGGACGGCGATACAGACATACCATGACCCTTTTGGGCATGGGCAGACACCACTAGTGGGCGGCATGAGATGGTACCCCAGACGCGGGAGGCCTGGACGCGGGCTCATATTATTGATTATCACACCGTTCCGACATGGACGGGCAGCTTGCATGTCATGCATTTATGATATTATGATAAGTATGAGCACGATAGCATGCATTACTCCTCTTATGACTATTATTCAGATTCAGATGTTTTTATTGATGCTCTCACTACATTATTGTTGTTCTCCTTCATTGTTTATGCCTCTCATACTTAGTACAATGTTCGTACTGACGTTGCTTTCTTTGGATGCTGTGTTCATGCCCACAGGTAGACAGGGAGGCGAGCTTGACCCAGATACCTAGGAGCTGTCAGCTGTCGAGAGCACTCCATTGTTCGGAGGTGCTTATGATTTCTCTTTTGGTACATATGTATATATATATATATATATATATATATATATATATATATATATATATATATATATATATATATATATATATATATATATATATATATATATATTTTGGACATGACGAAGTCTTGTTCCATCCATTGTATAGTATGTCAGTAGAGGCTCGTAGATGCGTAGTGTGGGTAGCATGGTGTCATATCTTTCATGTTCATGTGCACTCATTACTTTGATACACTAAAGATCTCTACATATGGATATAAAAGTATTTATGTTTTCGTGTAAACTATGATTTTCCTATGTTTAAGTACAAACATGATAAAAAGGGCATCAGTCGAGTAAGATGAGTAATAGAACGAGCGGTGCTCAGCAGTTAACTCCTGGTACCCGTCGCGGCCCCTAGTCAGGTCGTGATAAAAGTGGTATAAGAGCAGTTCGTCTTAGGAAGTGTCTACGAGCCATGTCTAGTAAAGTCTTGTTTATGGTGTGTTGCGCGCCACGCTAATAAACTAGAGGCTACAGAGGCATTTAGGAAAATGACCATCATTCTTTTCATTAGATCGTGCGATAGAGTCATGCATAGGATTTTATCCCCCCCTAAAAGTGTGTTGTGATTTCAGAATGCCGCCGAAAGGAAAAGCTACAGCTGCCCAGAAGGGCAAAGCTACGACGAAGAAGCGGGCAGAAAGGGAGCCTCCGGTGAATGTAGAGGAAAGTGAATCACAGGGTGAGGCCTCGCCTAATGTAGGAGAGCAGGGAGGAGCCTCAGTCCCGATTCCCCCACCAGTTGCTTCGGGTCAACAAGTGACCGAGGCCATACACTTACTGACACAATTGGTTGCCGCCCAGGCATAGCGGCACAATGCGGGCCCGAGTGATCGTTCCGCCAGTATGAGAGCCCCTGACTTCCTGACTTTAAATCCTCCGGAATTTGTCGGATCGAAGCCGGATGAGGACCCCCAAGGCTTTGTTGATGAGATGTTCAGGACGCTGAAACTTATGCATGCTTCTGAGACCGAATCGGTAGAGTTGGCCTCTTATAGATTCCGCGATGTGGCGTTATTGTGGTATAACAACTGGATAGCGTCAAGACCAGAAAATGCACCTCCTCCTGTCTGGCAAGAGTTTGTCGATGCTTTGATTCGTCATTATTTTCCACCTGAGGTCCGCCGAGCTAGAGCGGACAGGTTCGTGAATCTAAAGCAAGGAAGTATGAGTGCCCGAGAGTATAGTATCCAGTTTAATTCTCTGGCCAGGTATGCTCCAACTATGGTGGCCGACATGGGAGACTGAGTCCAAAGGTTTGTGAGTGGTTTAGGGCCACACTTATTTAGAGATTGCTTGACGGCCTCTTTGCAAGACGGGATGGTTATCCCCCGAATACAAGTACATGCTCAAAATCTCGAGGAACGACAACAGCAACAAAGAAGCGATCGTGATAATGATATAAGGCAAGGCACGATAACTAGATCCATGGGAGCCAGCAGTGAATATAGAGGGGGACCGAGACTGGTGCATTGTAGGCACTCAAGTCAGCCAGCGACTAGTGCACCTCCTAGATTCCCAGATAGGAGGGTTGATCATTCTTTCCAGCCAGGATAGGGCCAGAGTTCGAGGGCATCCGATTCTCAGTCTAGGAGAAATTTTGGTCAGCGAAGATTTCCAGTACCGCGGTGCAGCCAGTGAGGTAAATTGCATTCCGGGCAGTGCCGTCAGCGTTCAGATGCCTGTTATGCTTGCGGGCAAGTTGGCCATATAATGAGAGAGTGCCCTTCAGCGAGGGGTAGAGCTGGGACTCAGCCTACAGGGTCAGCAGCTGGGTCTTCCTCAGTACGCCCGACAACACAGACTTCTCAGGCTACAGCAGGTAGGGGCAGAGGCAGAGGGGGGGCATCTACTTCAGGTGCTGTTCCGCCCTGCGTATATGCTTTGGTAGGGCGTCAAGATCTCGAGTCCTCCCCAGATGTTGTCACAGGTGCTCTGACTATATTTTCCCGCCACGTATATGCTTTGATTGATCCGGGCTCTACTTTCTCTTATGTTACCCCATATGTTGCTGATTGTATTGGGGTGAAGCCTGAGCCAATTAAACCTTTCGAGGTGTTCACTCCGGTTGGTGATCCCGTAATAGCGAGGAAAGTATATAAAAATTGTGTCGTTGTGATATGTGATCGCCGGACCAAAGCCGATCTAATCGAACTGGAAATGATAGACTTTGACGTGATTATGGGAATGGATTGGTTGGCCTCGTGCTATGCTAATGTCGATTGCAGGACAAAAATGGTTCGATTTTAATTCCCGGGAGAGCCCGTACTGGAATGGAAGGGTAATACTGCATCCCCAAAGGGTAGGTTTATTTCCTACCTCAAGGCGAGAAAGATGATAGCCAAGGGATATATATATCATCTAGTTCGGGTTCATGATACAGAGGCAAAGCCGCCAACTTTCCAACCTGTTTCGGTGGTGAACGAATTTCCAGATGTATTCCCAGATGAACTTCCAGGTCTTCCTCCAGAAAGGGAAATCGACTTTGCTATCGATGTATTACCAGACACCGAGCCTATTTATATTCCTCCGTACCGAATGGCTCCAGCAGAACTGAAAGAGCTAAAGGTACAGTTAAAAAACTTACTTGAGAAGGGTTTCATTAGGCCCAGTACATCACCGTGGGGAGCACCGGTCTTGTTCGTTAAAAATAAAGACAGATCTCTACGAATGTACATCGACTACAGGCAGTTGAACAAGGTAACAATAAAGAATAAATACCCTCTTCCCAGAATCGACGATTTGTTTGATCAATTACAGGGCGCCAAGTGGTTCTCCAAGATAGATTTGAGATCGGGTTATCATCAGGTGAGAATTAGGGAAGCAGATATTCCCAAGACTGCCTTCAGGACAAGATATGGTCACTACGAGTTCCGAGTGATGTCGTTTGGGTTAACAAATGCCCCGGCGGTGTTCATGAATTTAATGAATAATGTGTTCAGGCTATTCTTGGACCTCTTCGTGGTAGTATTCATCGACGATGTTTTGGTATATTCCCGCACAGAATCAGAACATGTAGATCACCTAAGAACTGTTCTTGGCGTTCTCCGAGCCCGAGAATTATATGCGAAGTTCTCGAAGTGCGAGTTATGGTTAAATTCGGTGGCATTTCTAGGCCATGTTATTTCAGATGATGGCATCCGAGTCGACACTCAAAAAATAGAAGCTGTGAAGACTTGGCCAAGGCCTACGACGCCTACAGAAGTTCGTAGTTTTCTGGGCTTGGCAGGTTATTATCGGAGGTTCGTAGAGGGCTTTTCATCCATTTCAGCCCTATTAACGAAGCTAACCCAGAAGTCGACGAAATTTCAGTGGAACGATGCTTGTGAGCGTAGTTTCCAAGAGCTAAAAGACAGATTGACCTGAGCTCCAGTGTTAACACTTCAAGAAGGGTCGGATGGTTATGTTGTATATTGTGACGCTTCTGGTGTGGGACTAGGATGTGTATTAATGCAGTATGGCAAGGTCATTGCATATGCCTCGTGACAATTGCGGAAACATGAACAGAATTATCCGACTCATGATCTAGAATTGGCCGAGGTTATTCATGCCTTAAAGATATGGAAGCATTACTTATATGGCGTGCACGTCGATATCTATACAGATCACAAGAGTCTCCAACATATTTTTAAACAGAAGGAGCTAAACCTACGGCAGAGGCGGTGGTTAGAATTGTTGAAGGATTATGATGTGAATATCCGGTACCATCCTGGAAAAGCGAACGTGGTAGCCGACGCGCTTAGCCGTCGATCAATGGGAAGTTTATGCGGGATTCCTCCATAAAAGAAAGAGATGGTTCGTGAGCTTCATCAATTAGCAAACCTCGGGGTACGTATAGTTGATTCGGGTAATGCAGGAATTACTGTCAATGATTCTACGGTCTCGCCTTTGAATGTGGAGATAAAAGAACGCCAGTATGAAGATCCACAAATGTGTCATTACCGGGATGTATCCCGTGGAAAAGAGAAGTCTCCATTTGAAGTTTCCGTGGAAGGGGCTCTTAGATACCGAGACAGACTGTGTGTACCGGATGTGGCGAAATTACGCCAGCGAATTTTTGAGGAAGCGCACCATTCTCGGTATTCCATTCATCCAGGTACGACCAAAATGTATCACGATCTTAAATTGCTATATTGGTGGGATGGCATGAAACAAGACATAGCAGCATTTGTGGCGCAATGCCCAAATTGCCAACAGGTGAAAGCAGAACATCAGAAGCCAGGAGGCTTATTTCAAGTAATTGAAATTCCTACCTGAAAATGGGAAGAGATTAATATGGTTTTTATTGTGGGATTACCTCGTTCCCGAGGCAAATATGACTCTATATGGGTGATGGTGGACAGGCTCACGAAAGCAGCTCATTTCCTCCCAGTCAGAACCACGTATTCGGCGGAAGATTATGCGAAGTTGTATTTGAAAGAAATTGTGCGACTTCATGGAATTCCTGTAGCCATTATTACAGACAGAGGGGCCTAGTTTACAGCTAAGTTTTGGAAATCTTTTCAGGAAGGGTTAGGTACTCAAGTCAAATTCAGCACGACATTTCACCCACAGACTGACGGGCAAGCCGAGCGTACCATTCAAACTTTAGAAGATATGTTACGAGCGTGTGTACTAGACTTTGGCGGTAGTTGGGATGATCATTTGCCATTGATTGAGTTTGCCTACAACAACAGCTACCATTCCGGTATTCAAATGGCCCCATATGAAGCTTTGTATGGAAGAAAATGTAGATCCCCAATTGGATGGTTTGAAACCGGAGAAGTACAATTGATAGGCCCCGACTTGATCCAACAAGCAGTTGAAAAAGCTAAAGTGATTCGAGACCGACTGTTAACAGCTCAAAGTATCCAAAAGTCTTATGCAGACAACCGCCGACGGGATTTAGAATTCCAGGTAAGTGACTGGTTATTCCTGAAGGTATCGCCAATGAAAGGGGTGATGAGGTTTGGCAAGAAAGGGAAGCTAAGTCCAAGATACATTGGACCCTATAAAATTGTCCGTAAGGTGGGTCATGTAGCATACGAATTGGACTTACCTTCGGAGCTTGAAGCAGTTCATTCGGTATTTCATGTGTCGATGCTCCGCAAATGTATTGGAGACCCAATAAGGATAGTTTCGGTAGAGGATGTGCAAGTGACAGAGAAGCTGACATATGAGGAAGTACCTGTTGCTATTTTAGACAGACAAGTGCGAAGACTTTGGAACAAGGAAGTAGCTTCAGTAAAAGTCCTATGGCGAAATAACAATCGAGAAGAAATGACTTGGAAAGCGGAAGAGAAGATGAAAGCCAAGTACCCGCATTTATTCCAAGTATTTTAACATTCGAGGACGAATGTTCCAAAAAGGGGGAAGAATGTTACACCTCGGAAAGTCCCCGTACATGTACAAGGAATAGACCAACGAAGGGTATAAGCAATGGGTGATGATTCGTGAATTTTTGGAAATGAAAAAGTTGTGAAATTTTATCCAGCATAGTGGTCGTGAAGTGGTATACGGCCCCGTAAAGTGATTTACGGACCGTAAACCACTATCGTCCTCCAGTTTTCCAAACTTCAACTTTCTGTTAATGTTGAAATGGTTAAAAACGACTTGGTGGGCCGTAAACTGGTTTACGGACTGTAACCTCGGTCGTAAACTGCTATGACCCTCAGCCAAACTTTCTGTTCCTGAGATGCTTAAACACGACCATGGAGGACGGACCGTAAACTAGTTTACGGCCCGTAAACCGTGGTTTACAACCACTGTTCATCCCGACAAATATTCATTAAAGATTAGATTTTGAATTATTAAAAAGGGACTTAAGCCTCATTTCACGTCATTTTCATCCATACACCTCAAGAGACTTCTAGAACCCTCCAAACATTTCATCCACAAGACTCAAAGAGAATCAATGATCAACAACACTAAATTCTTGAAACCAAGTGCAAGAACCCATCAAGGGACCATCTAAGTCAAGCAATTCCCAAGAAGGTGAAACTAGGGTTTTGTCAAAGAGAAGTATTGTAACTCAAGGCTTGTTCAACCATCATCCAAGGTAAGTTTCATGATCAATTCATGTTGTTTGAGGTATTGGAAGGCTTAGATTTTTGAAATGTGGAAGAACATGGAAAATGGGTCTTGCATGAGTGCATAGTATCATCATTGAATAATAGTTGAATGGAATCATGAAAGTAAATATGTTATGATCATAATTACATTATAAATGATGTATAGACCATGGAATAAGTATGAAGTGAGTAAAATCATGATGATAAGAGAAAACCATAAAATGTGGGGAAATTGGCGGAAAATGGTGGATTTTGTGTAAGGTATATAAATGATGATTGTCGCTTGCAATATTATGGGTGTGTAGTAAATGTAGGGAGTTGCAATAAAACGGGGAAAAGTAGTAGAAACAAGGGGAATTCCTCCTAGTTTTCCTTAGGAATAACGATGCATTTTCGTAACCCATTAACTAACATGAGCCCAAATCCTCTCATGAAGGTAACGACGTGACTTCGAAGGAAGACAAGTGAGAGATAGCCTAGCTCGACATCAAAGGTATGTGAGGCTATACCCTTTCTTTCTATGGCATGAATCCCGTGACATGATTTCCTCTCCTTCCATGTTTCTCCCATACCCGGAAAGCCAAGAGCTTAAGATCATAAAATAGCTATATGAGTCAAGAGAGACGATGTGATGTTCCTAACGTAAACGATGTTATTCCTTGTATAAACTCACCTTATACATTGATCCTTTCAAGGTGGGGCAGAATGTTCATGTATTCCCATAATAGAATCGAGGGTACACGACCTTACGTCACCTCGATGGAATACAGCTGATCTAGAGTCCTTATGCATGTATAATAACAAGTACATTTTTGAAAAATATATTGTTATAAGTATTTTTACATGAGCATGTCATGATTGCATTTACACCGGGCCTAGTTGGCCGGGCAGACACCGCTTCGGCGGGCGGCGATACGGACACACCATGACCCTTTTGGGCATGGGCAGACACCACTAGTGGGCGGCATGAGATGGTACCCCGGACGCGGGCTTAGATTATTTATTATCACACCGTTCCGACATGGACGGGCAGCTTGCATGTCATGCATTTATGATATTATGATATGTATGAGTAAGATAGCATGCATTACTCCTCTTATGACTATTATTCAGATTTAGATGTTTTTATTGATGCTCTCACTACATTATTGTTGTTCTCCTTCATTGTTTATGCCTCTCATACTCAGTACAATGTTCGTACTGACGTTCCTTTCTTTGGATGCTGTGTTCATGCCCACAGGTAGACAGGGAGGCGAGCTTGACCCAGATACCTAGGAGCTGTCAGCTGTCGAGAGCACTCCATTGTTCGGAGGTGCTTATGATTTCTCTTTTGGTACATATGTATATATATATATATATATATATATATATATATATATATATATATATATATATATATTTTGGACATGACGAAGTCTTGTTCCATCCATTGTATAGTATGTCTGTAGAGGCTCGTAGATGCGTAGTGTGGGTAGCATGGTCTCACATCTTTCATGTTCATGTGCACTCATTACTTTGATACACTAAAGATCTCTACATATGGATATAAAAGTATTTATGTTTTCGTGTAAACTATGATTTTCCTATGTTTAAGTACAAACATGATAAAAAGGGCATCAGTCGAGTAAGATGAGTAATAGAACGAGCGGTGCTCGGCAGTTAACTCCTGGTACCCGTCGCGGCCCCTAGCCGGGTCGTGACAGTTAGCCTTACATACCTTTTCGTTTAGCTATTCTATCTCTTGAACGTTCTCCTTCAATGCTCACGTTTCTACCTTCATTAGAGTTTATACTAATATTAGATAATCGATAGCTTAGCATACTTGACTAAAGCTAGAGAAAAGTGGGCAGCATATCCTTTGTTTATACAACTTCCTCCATATCATATATCAACTCCCGAACATCTATAATATCATTCACAACATCGTAAGCAGTAGTCTTTATTCACCTACATTATCCATATTTCTCAATTCACTTCAAATCATCCATATCCATGGTCATGGCACACTATTACATTCACTCATATAAAATGTCTATCCCTTGTTCTGAATGTTAATTATAGCATAATTATAATCACAACATATCAATAATCGTGACTCAATCCAAGCTACTACTCTAAAATGATACTATTCTCACATTCATGACCCGTTTTCTATCTCCTTCTACAATCCAAGTCTTTCAACCTCTCAATACTTTAAACAACATGGAATTACCATAAAACTTACCTTAGATGGTGTAGGAATGGACTTCGGGTGGAAACACTTCACTTGAGCAAAACCCTGGTTCCACTTCCACTTGGATTTTTTGTCTTGGATGAACCTTAATGAGTTTCTTACACTTGATTCTTTTGGTTTGACTAAGTTGATCATTAATTTCCTTTGAATTCTTGTGGGAGAGGTGTGGAGAAATGTTCTAGAGAGTTCTTGAGAGAAGGGGAGAGAAAATGAATTAAAATGAAATGAACTTGGCCCCCTCTTTAATAACTCCCAATCTGTCCCGCCTCAGTTCTACGGACCAACATACGGTCCGTATAATTTATATGGACCGTATGTCTGGCCGTAGATTTGGTCCAGAGAGGCTGCCATTCTGGGTAGAATATACGGCCTAACATACGGCCAGTGTATTTTATATGGCCAATATGTTGGGCCGTATAAGTCCCAGCTTTTCCGAACTCGTTCTCGTCGACTCGTTTGATCTCCAATCCTTATGGAACCTTCTTAACACTTGTTTAGCACCCCATTAACAATGTATGGGACATTATAACTCTTCCCCACAGCATCATTAATTCATCATTAATTCGGTACTCGTAAATCTCTTCCGATACATAACGTATACCTTGCTTTCCTTGGCAAACTTTCTTCTCTTAACTCAAATGTCTTTGAAATCTCAATTAGTGTCATCAAATGCTATTTCTTACTTATTGAAATATCGTATACTTCGTGCCCTTCGTTACTGTGCATGGAAAGCATGATTTAGCTATGTGGCTCACCTAGATGTAAATGTGAATGTATGATAAGAGGTGCCCGGGTGGGTTAGCACCGGGTACCCGTCATGGCCCTCCGGTTGGGTCGTGACAAACGGTATATCAATCATACTCCCAAACCTGAATCATGCTAAATGGAATCACTTCAACACAACCATCCCTTATTAGTCAAGGGAGCCATGAAGTTACATGTAAACACAACCGCTCAACAATAAGGACAAATCAAGTATGAAATCGCCAGAATGAGTCATGATTCAATGTAATGCAGCCAAGAAGAGTATCACCTCTATCATACAAATGGAAGTAAGTAAAAGGTAATGCAACTCGAGTTAGTATCACATCCGTACACATATGCTAGATGGTATTGTTCGCCTAAATAGCCATGACCTATATGGGACCCATGGCGTCCATGTACTACTCGCTCCGGAACTTACCTAGGATCAAAAGCCCTTAACTAGGCCACATCCTCACCTCCGTCAAATGTGAATTTTCTTATATATATATATTTTGTTCTTCGCCACAATGTGTATCTCACGTATTTTCGGTTCATCAACAAATATGAAACATGATCCGTCAACAATATCAATATCAAGATCACAAGGCATCATGCCACAAGTCATAAAGACCCAAATAACTCTGCTCATTACTCTCACACATATGACATCCGCTAACTTGTAACATGAATACTCTAATGAAGACACATGCAGTTACTACACGAATCATCCTGCCCGATAGTATAACAAGCTCTATAGTGATCAACTCAGTACGTATGCGAATCCCCACCTTCTAACTTAATCGTTCTAAGAACATAAACGCCACCATATCCCCTTAAGAATAACAATTATTCACCTTAGCTCAACTACTCACTCAATGGCGAAAAGCCCACGTAATTCAACAATGAATACCAATATATCTACGGTCTAACCAAACTCCATGTCCGAAGACCTAATTGGCTTTCTCCCGTCAAGTCTATAACATATATACGACTCACTAATAAAAGTATAACTCAAGTAAACCATAAACAACCTTGAGGTCGAGCAAGTGCCACGAATAATCACGGAGTCTTCATCCCTTTCTTCCAAATTCAGAGACCATGACGGATAATGTCACGACCCAGCTAGGGGCCGCGATGGGTACCCGGGGCTAACCACCGAGCACCGCTCATTCTATTACTCGTCCTACTCATTTAATGCTCTTCTATCAATTTCATATTTAAATCAAAAGAAAATCATCTTCCATTTGAAAACGTAAATACTTTCATATACATATGCCTCTCGGCCATCAAAATAATATATATACATAATAGCATCTCGTGATACCACCTAACCCACACTGCGTATCTACGAACCTCTACTAGAGTACTAGACATAAGGACGGGACAAGGCCCCGTCATGCCCAAAATATATATGAATGTACACAAAAGAATAATCATAAGCACCTCCGGAACAAAGGAGTGCTCTCTAATCAGCTACTGGCTCCTATGAGTCTGGAGCAAAATCTCCTCCCTGTCTACCTGTGGGCATGAACACAGTGTCCAAAGAAAACGGACGTCAGTACGAATATTATACTGAGTATGAGAGGCATAAACAATAATGAACATCAATAAAATGGGGAGGCATCAATTGAGGAGCAATCTGTAACTGACTGTGAATCATACAAGAAATAAATCATGTTGTCTTACTCATACTCGTCCTCATATCATATATGCATAACTGTGTAAGTGTAAGCTGCCCTTCCATGTAGGAACGGTGTAATAATAAGTAACCTGCGTCCAGGTCTCCGCGTCCGGGGTATAAGCTGCCCACTATAGTGGTGTGTATATCTGCCCGATCATATAGGTACGGTGTAATATCATCATCATAATATGCCCATCATCATGTACCCCTCATCATATGCTCATCACAGTATTTCTTATCATAATACATGCATAAAGACTCATGGACAATTATACTTGGGCGGGTGACGTAAGGTCGTGATTCTATGCCACAATTGACGCTTTTCTGCTACCAGTTTTACTTGTTTTTAAGCAAGTCTATGTGATTTTACGCGGCTTTATGTGTTTTTCAGTAAACAGAACAGATTTGGAATGAACAGTAGTTGAAAGTGCAACAGTGGTCGTAAACTCAGTTTACGGTCCGTATTCTAAAATACGGGTCGTATTCCATGGGCGTATCAAAGGATGACAGAACCAGAAAGCCAGGCTGAGGACATGGTGATTTACGAACTTAGTTTACGGTCCGTCTTTCAGTTTGCGGTCCATATTTCAAGGCGTAATTAACCATTCGAGCATTTGGCAGAAAGTCGAAGTTTTGGAATTTGAAATACGACATGGCAGTTTACGGCCCGTAAACCACTTTACCGTCCGTATTTCATTTTACGATCGACTGGGCCAAAGTGCAAATCTGCAACTTTCACATTTTCAGAACCTAAAATTAGTCATTATGGAGCATTCACGAGTATTCTGCCTCACCTTGAAAGAAGTAGTATATAAGGTGAGTATGTACAATACATAATATCATCGATCTTTATAGGAACGTCATATCATAGACTCTTGGCTTTCCGGGATATAGGGAATTCATGAAGAGGAAAGAAGGATCATACCATCGGATTCATGCCATAGAAAGAAAGGAATGGCCTCACATACCTTTTACGTTTAAATAATCTATCATTCGCTTGTTCTCCTTCTATGCCACGTTCTACCTTCAAGAGAATTTGTATTGACATTAGCTAAACAATTACAAGAACGTGCTTACTATTTCTAGGAGAAAATTGGGCAGCATTTCCTTTGTTTATACTACTTTTCCCACATCATATATCAACTCCCAAACAACCACAACAACATTCACAATATAGCACAACAATCATCATTTATCTACATTTACCACAATCCACCATTTCCTTCCAATTTCTCCACAATTATGGTCATAGCTCATTATCGCGTTTTCTCATATATAATACTTATTCCATGTTCTAAATGTCATTTATAACATATTTACAATCTCAACATATCCATCTTCATGATTCCTTCCAACCACTATTCAACCATGATACTATTCACACATTTATGACCCACTTTCTACACTCTTCTACAATCCAAGTGTTTCAACCTATCAATACTTCAAACATCATGAAAATACCATAAAACGTACCTTAGATGTTGTAGGAACAAGCCTTGAGTAGCAATACTCTTCTTGCACCAAAAACCCTAACTCACTTCCTTTGAATTTTCTTGGCTTAGATGACTTTAATGAGTTTCTTACTCTTGATTCTTGTTGGTTTGATGAAGTTGATCATCAATTTCCTTTGAATTATTGTGGATGAAATATATGGAGCCTTTTAAAGGTCTTGAGAGATGAAGAAGTGTGAAATGAAATGAAAATGAAGTGAAATGAGAAGGGTCCGTTATTTTAAATCATAAAAGCTGTCCCGACCAACTTATACGGACCAATCTAAGGGACGTCATTACTCGTCTCTAAGACATCATTAGAATGTCATTAACTTAATGCTCGTAAATCTTGTCCGACACACAACATATGATTTGGTTTCCTTAACAACTTTCTTTCCTTTCCTTATATGCCTTTGAAATCTCGTTTAGGGTCAATACTATTTCTCACTCATCAAAACATCGTATACGCTATGCCCTTCGTTAGCCTATCCACTGTGCGTTCACGGGGAAATTTTCCCGAGGTGTAATATTCTTCCCCCTTTTTGAACATTGGTCCTCGAATGTTTAGTCATCGGGGATTCTAGAAATATTTCGCCAGAGTCTCCCCTATGATATGGCACTACCATCTTGTCACAACAACCCATAATGTCACTGCCTGACGGGGCCATAACACAATAAAACTCTAAGAAAGATTCACGAAAGCTCCCTAAAGTAGGGGATATAATACCTGAGTAATGATGGAAATAGGGGTGTTCAGATACTCTAATTATTACCCTTCATTTACTGCATAAATACCTTATATTGTTGGCGTTTCATCTTGAATTTCTTCCGGGGGTTGGAATAGGTGCGGATATGTGGATTTCATTTTCTCCTCACCTTCCCAAGTCATCTCTTCTCGGTTGTTGTTTCGCCACAACACTTTGACTGAAGCTACTTCCTTATTTCGAAGTCTTCGTACTTGCCTGTCTAGGATGGCAATAGGCATTTCTTCATATGCTAGCCTTTCTGTTACTTGAACATCGTTAATTGGGACAATCCTTGTAGTATCTCCAATGCACTTACGAAGCATTGAGACATGAAAGACTGGATGAACTGACTCGAGCTCTAAAGGCAAGTCCAATTCATAAGCTACATGACCCACCTTGCGGATGATTTTGTAAGGTCCGATGTATCGAGGACTTAACTTCCCCTTCTTTCCAAATCTCATCACCCCTTTCATTGGCGACACCTTAAAAAATACCCAATCATCAACCTGAAATTCCAAGTCTCGCCGGCGGTTGTCCGAGTAAGACTTTTGGCGACCTTGGGCTATCAACAATCGATCTCGGATCACTTTGACTTTTTCTACCACTTGTTGAATCAATTTAGGGCCTATCAATTGCACTTCTCCTGTTTCGAACCATCCACTTGGAGATATGCACTTTCTTCCATACAAATCTTCATACGGAGCCATTTGAATACTAGAATGGTAGCTATTGTTGTATGCAAACTCAATAAGGGGTAAGGGATCATCCCAGCTGCCACCAAAATCTAATACACACGCCCGCAGCTTATCCTCCAAAGTCTGAATAGTACGTTCGGCTTGTCCATCAGTCTGTGGATGAAATGTCGTGCTAAGCTTCACTTGGGTACCTTGACCTTCTTGAAAGGACTTCCAGAACTTGGCTGTAAATTGCGATCCTCTATCTGTAATAATGGATAGTGGAATACCATGGAGTCGCACAATTTCTTTAAGATATAACCTTGCATAGCCTTCTGCCGAGTATGTGGTTCTGATTGGAAGGAAATGGGCTGCCTTTGTTAATCTATCCACAATCACCCATATGGAATCATACTTGCCTAGAGAGCGAGGTAATCCCACAATAAAATCCATGTTGATCGCTTCCCATTTCCAAGTAGGGATTTCCATTGCTTGCAATAACCCTCCTGGCTTTTGATGTTCGATCTTTATCTGTTGGCAGTTTGGACATTGGGCTACAAATTCTGCTATATCTCTCTTCATGCCGTCCCACCAATATATCAATTTAAGATAATGATACACCTTGTTTGCACCAGGGTGAACAGAATACCGAGAGTAATGGGCTTCTTCTAGAATTAGTTGGCGCAATTCTGCCACATTTGGCACACATAGCCTGCCTCGGTACCTAAGAATCCCATCCGTGGTAGCATCAAACAGCGACTTCTCTTTTTCATGAGATATGTCTCTGTAATGGCTCAACTGAAGATCTTCATATTGCCGCTCTTTCACTTCCATATCCAAGGACGAAACCGTGGGATCATTAATACTAATCCCTGCATTACCCGAATCAATTACACGTACTCCAAGATTAGCTAGCTGGCGAAGCTCATGAATCATTTCTTTCTTTTCCGAAGGAACTTCGCATAAACTACCCATTGACTGGCGACTAAGCACATCAGCTACTACATTCGCTTTTCCGGGGTGGTATAAAATATTCACATCATAATCTTTCAATAATTCTATCCATCGCCTTTGCCGCAGATTTAACTCCTTCTATTTGAAGATGTATTGGAGACTCTTGTGATCTGTATAGATATCAACAAACACTCCATACAAGTAATGTCTCCACATCTTTAATGCGTGAATAACTGCAGCCAATTCAAGATCATGAGTTGGGTAGTTCTTTTCATGTTTCCGCAGCTATCTCGAAGCATAAGCAATAACTCTACCATGCTGAATTAGTACACACCCTAACCCAACGCCAGAAGCATCATAGTACACAACATAGCCATCTGGCCCTTCTGGAAGTGTTAAAACCGGAGCTGAGGTCAATCTGTCCTTCAACTCTTGGAAGCAGCGCTCACAAGCATCATTCCACTGAAATTTGGCTGACTTCTGGGTTAGCTTCGTCAATGGGGCTGAAATAGATGAAAAGACCCCTACGAATCTTCTATAATAACCTGCCAATACCAGAAAACTACGGACTTCTGTAGGCATTGTAGGCCTTGGCCAAGTCGAATGCCATCATTTGAAATAACATGGCCCAGAAACGTTATAGAATTCAGCCAAAACTCGCACTTTGAAAATTATGCATATAATTCTCGGGCTCGAAAAATTCCCAGAACGATACGTAAATGATCTACATGTTCTGATTCTGTGCGAGAATACACTAGAATATCATCGATGAATACTATCACAAATAAGTCCAAGAGTGGCCCGAATACATTATTCATCAAATTCATAAACACGGCCGGAGCATTAGTCAACCCAAACGACATCACCCGAAACTCATAATGGCCATATCTCGTTCTGAAGGCTGTTTTAGGAATATCTTCTTCTTAACCCTCACTTGATGATAGCCCGACGTCATCTTGGCACCCTGCAGCTGATTGAATAAGTCATCAATCCTCGGGAGAGGATATTTGTTCTTTATCGTCACCTTATTCAGCTGCCTGTAATCGATGCATATCTGTAGGGAACCATCCTTCTTTCTCACGAACAAGACTGGTGCTCCCCACAGTGATGAACTGGGTCTAATAAACCCCTTCTCAAGCAAATCTTTCAACTGTACTTTTAGCTCTTTCAATTCTGCCGAAGCCATTCGATACAGAGGAATATAAATAGGCTTGGTGTCCGGCAACACATCAATAGCGAAGTCAATTTGTCTTTCTGGAGAAAGACCTGGAAGTTCATATGGAAATACATCCAAAAATTCATTCACTACCGGAACGGATTGGAAAGTTGGTGAGTTTGCCTCGGTGTCATGAACCCGAACTAGATGACAAATATAGCCCTTGGCTATCATCTTTGTTGCCTTAAGGTAGGAAATGAACCTACCTTTCAGAGATGCTGCATTACCCTTCCATTCAAGCACGGGCTCTCCCGGAAATTGGAATCGAACCACTTTCAATCGGCAATTAACATTTGCATAGCACGAGGCCAACCAATCCATATCCATAATTACATCGAAATCTAACATTTCTAATTCGATCAAATCAGCTTTGGTCTGGCGATCACATATCACAAGTACACAATTTTTATATACTTGTTTCGCTATCACGGGATCACCAACCGGAGTAGATACCTCAAAAGGTTTAATTGGCTCAGGTTTCACCCCAATACAACTAGCAACATACGGAGTAATATAAGAGAAAGTAGAGCCCGGATCTATCAATGCATATACATCACGGGAGAATATAGACAATGTACCTGTAACCACATCCGGGGAGGACTCAAGATCCTGCCGTCCGGCTAAAGCATATACACGGGGCTGTGTGGCACCTGGAGTAGATGCTGCCCCTCTACCTCTACCTCGACTTGCTGACACCTGAGGAGGCTGCCCTACCGGGTGCACTGACGATGAACCAGCTGCTGAACCTGTGGGCTGAGTCCCAACTCTACCTCTCATTGACGGGAAATCTCTCATCATGTGCCCAATCTAGCCACAGGCATAACAAGCATCCGAACCCTGACGACATCGTCCGGAATGCAATCTACCGCACTGGCTGCACTGCGGTACCGGGGGTCTCTTCTGACTATCATCTTCCCTGAACTGGGAATCTGAGGCCCTCGAACTCTGACCTTGTCCTGAACTAAAGGAGCGATCAAATCTCCTGCCTGCGAATCGAGGAGGTGCACTAGTCACTGACTAGCCTGAGTACCTAGAATGTGTCTGCCTTGATCCCCCTCTATAATCACTGCCAGCTCCCATAGATCTGGCCCTCTTACTTTGCCTTCTATCAATATCACGATCATTTCTTTGTGGTTGTTGTCGTCCCTCTAGATTCTGAGCATGGGCTTGTATTCGGGAAATATCCATCCCGTCATGTAATGAAGCCGTTAAGCAATCTTTAAACAGGTGTGGCCCTAGGCCACTCACAAATCTATGTACCCGATCTCCCATGTCGGCCACCATAGTCGGGGCGTATCTAGCCAATGAATTGAATTGAAGGCTATATTCTCGGGCACTCATGCTTCCTTGCCTCAAATTTAGAAATCTATCCGCTCTAGCTCGGCGGACCTCGGGTGGCAAGTAATGGCAAATGAAAGCATCTATGAATTCTTGTCAAACCGGAGGAGGCGCATTCTCTCCTCTTGATAATACCCAGTTATTATACCATAAAACTTCCACATCCAGGAGTCTATAAGATGCCAACTCTACGGATTCAGTTTCGGAGGCATGGACAATCCTCAACGCTCTCAACATCTCATCAATACAACCTTATGGGTCTTCATTCGGCTTTGACCCGAAAAACTCCGGAGGATTTAGACTCATAAAATCACGGGCTCTGGTACTTGCTGCCCGATCACCTGAACTCATATTTTGCCGCTGTGCCTGTGCGGCAACCAATTGTGTCAATATATGTATGGCATCGGTCACTTGTTGACCCGAAACAACCGGTGGAGGAATTGGAGCTGAAGTTCCTCCTTGTTCTTCCACATTAGGCGGGGTGGAGGAAGTCCTAGATGGAGCCTCATTTTGTGACTCGCCCTCTTCTACATTCATCGGAGGCTCTCTTTCCACCCGCCTCTTTGTCGTAGTCTTGCCCTTCTGGGTGGCTGTAGCTTTTCCCTTTGGCGGCATTCTGAAATCACAACACACTCTTAGGGAGGATAAAATCTTATGCACGACTCTATCGCAAGATCTCATAAGAAGAAAGATAGTCATTTTCCTAAATGCCCTGTAGCCTCTTTTTTATTAGCGTGGCGCGCAACACACCATAAACAAGACTCTACTAGACACGGTTCATAGACACTTCCTAGGACTAAACCGCTCTGATACCACTTTTTTCACTAACCACCGAGCACCGCTTGTTCTATTACTCGTCCTACTCATTTAATGCTCTTCTATAAATTTCATATTTAAATCATAAGAAAATCATCTTCCATTTGAAAACGTAAATACTTTCATACACATATGCCTCTCGGCCATCAAAATAATATATATACATAATAGCATCTCGTGAGACCACCTAACCCACACTGCGTATCTACGAGCCTCTACTAGAGTACTAGACATAAGGACGGGACAAGACCCCGTCATGCCCAAAATATATATGAATGTACACAAAAGAATAATCATAAGCACCTCCGGAACAAAAGAGTGCTCTCTAATCAGCTATTGGCTCCTATGAGTCTGGAGCAAATTCTCCTCCCTGTTTACCTGTGGGCATGAACACAACGTCCAAATAAAACGGATGTCAGTAAGAATATTGTACTGAGTATGAGAGCCATAAACAATAATGAACATCAATAAAATGGGGAGGCATCAATTGAGGAGCAATCTGTAACTGACTGTGAATCATACAAGAAATAAATCATGTTGTCTTACTCATACTCGTCCTCATATCATATATTCATAACTGTGTAAGTGTAAGCTGCCCTTCCATGTAGGAACGGTGTAATAATTAGTTTACGGTCCGTATTTCATTTTACGATCGACTGGGCCAAAGTGCAAATCTGCAACTTTCACATTTTCAGAACCTATAATTAGTCATTGTGGAGCATTCACGAGTATTCTGCCTCACCTTGAAAGAAGTAGTATATAAGGTTAGTATGTACAATACATAATATCATCGATCTTTATAGAAACGTCATATCATAGACTCTTGGCTTTCCGGATATAGGGAATTCATGAAGAGGAAAGAAGGATCATACCATCGGATTCATGCCATAGAAATAAAGGAATGGCCTCACATACCTTTTACGTCTAAATAATCTATCATTCGCTTGTTCTCCTTCTATGCCACGTTCTACATTCAAGAGAATTTGTATTGACATTAGCTAAACAATTACAAGAACGTGCTTACTATTTCTAGGAGAAAATTGGGCAGCATTTCCTTTGTTTATACTACTTTTCCCACATCATATATCAACTCCCAAACAACCACAACAACATTCACAATATAGCACAACAATCATCATTTATCTACATTTACCACAATCCACCATTTCCTTCCAATTTCTCCACAATTATGGTCATAGCTCATTATCGCGTTTTCTCATATATAATATTTATTCCATGTTCTAAATGTCATTTATAACATATTTACAATCTCAACATATCCATTTTCATGATTCCTTCCAACCACTATTCAACCATGATACTATTCACACATTTATGACCCACTTTCTACACTCTTCTACAATCCAAGTGTTTCAACCTATCAATACTTCAAACATCATGAAAATATCATAAACATTACCTTAGATGTTTTAAGAACAAGCCTTGAGTAGCAATACTCTTCTTGCACCAAAAACCCTAACTCACTTCCTTTGAATTTTCTTGGCTTAGATGACTTTAATGGGTTTCTTACTCTTGATTCTTGTTGGTTTGATGAAGTTGATCATCAATTTCCTTTGAATTCTTGTGGATGAAATATATGGAGCCTTCTAGAGGTCTTGAGAGATGAAGAAGTGTGAAATGAAATGAAAATGAAGTGAAATGAGAAGGGTCCCTTATTTTAAATCATAAAACCTGTCCCGACCAACTTAGATTGACCAATCTAAGGAATGTCATTACTCGTCTCTAAGACGTCATTAGAACGTCATTAACTTAATGCTCGTAATTCTTGTCCGACACACAACATATGATTTGCTTTCCTTAACAACTTTCTTTCCTTTCCTTATACTTTGAAATCTCGTTTAGGGTCATCAAATACTATTTCTCACTCATCAAAACATCGTATACGCTATGCCCTTCGTTAGCCTATCCACTGTGCGTTCACGGGGAAATTTTCCCGAGGTGTAATATTCTTCCCCCTTTTTGAACATTTGTCCTCGAATGTTTAGTCATCGGGGATTCTAGAAAAATTTCGCCAGAGTCTCCCCTATGATATGACACTACCATCCTTTCACAACAACCCATAATATCACTGCCTGACGGGGCCATAACACAATAAAACTCTAAGAAAGATTCACGAAAGCTCCCAAAAGTAGGGGATATAATACCTGAGTAATGATGGAAATAGGGGTGTTCAGATACTCTAATTATTACCCTTCATTTACTGCATACATACCTTATATTTATGGTGTTTCAGCTCGAATTTCAATAACGAGAGTAAAAATAAATAATGCGCAGAAATCTAGATTCTATAGTTCAATATCCTTGCCTTTATATTCCCAATTCAAGAGCTCCATGTTCGTTATCATCATGAGGACCTAATGGTGAGGAATTAGCTTACAAAAAAGATAGCGAAAGAAAGGGTTAGAAGGGTTATCTTACTTAAGTCTCCCTATGTTATGCCCAGGAATTCTCCCAAGTGACGGCTTAGAAGAAGGTTTGGTGGAAAAGTAGGATTTAATCCCGTAATAAGGTTTTAATTGGGTCTGGTCCACATCGACTGTTGTAGCGCTTTGGTTGTCTGCTATGGTGGACTCGCGGTGGCGGTTCCTTAATCGTTGAGAGGAAGTGGACCTATCCGGGCCCACAATG
The DNA here is from genome assembly GCF_019175385.1 of Lycium barbarum. Lineage (NCBI taxonomy): Eukaryota > Viridiplantae > Streptophyta > Magnoliopsida > Solanales > Solanaceae > Lycium > Lycium barbarum. The sequence goes on along the minus strand of NC_083340.1, from coordinate 42,690,513 downwards.
TTTTAACTCCCACCAATTTGCTCACGATAAAAATTATACGTAAAACTTCTCTGTGGATTAATTTTATAACAAGAAACTTTGTTTTCATACATAGGCTGCGGAAGTTCCAATAACGATCAGGCGGGTCGTTCCATCAGATACCAATTAAATAATCGTTTGTACCCGAATGGCCTAAGGTGGCATGGGATTAAAAGGCCATATCATTCTGTGTGGTGAAAATTTAATGGAACTCGTACTAAAATTAGAATAGCCAAAATATTTAGCCTAGATCTCCGTACATTAGCCGGAAGTCATTCTGGGTTCATATTTGGAAATCACCCGCTATCGGGCATTAATATCTCGTGCTTACCTGAGAACCATCTTTACTAAACTAGCGAGCTAAGGAAGGGATGACGTACTACACTGTTGGTATATCGTTAGGACTTTTAAGGCTACACACACAATTCAGGACGCAGACTTGAAACACATAACGCAAACAAAACCATACGAGTGAAAAGGCGGGATGACGAGTTGTTTCCATGGCCCGAGACTGCGATGCGAGGACTGTGGGAAAGCTCAAGCCACTGCAGCGGATGGTCTCCCTGCTATAGCTATACCACTGCAGAGGAACTACCTAGGTAGAATTTAAAACGAGGAGGGTGATATTTCACCTTCCCACTCCCACTTTTCTTCTTTAACCGATGAACCCCCCCCCCCCCCACCCTCAATTCCCCACTATTCACTCCCCACTTTATTAATCTGTCCAAAAACAATCCCCTTCTTCTCCCATATAACCCCCTCACATCTCATTCATCTTCTACACTACATAAATACCACAAAAGAAGAAACTTTTGGTGCAACAAAAAAATGGGTCAGATTCTTTGAAATTTTCTCACTTCGGCTATCTCAAGGTATGTGCCCCTCTCTACCACTCTAGCCAGTGATTAGAAGTCTTTATTTCAAATTTTTCATGCTTAAAGTTTTGGGTATTGTAAGAACTTGTATTATGGTGGAATAAGGTTTTTGAACACTTGGGGAAGGGATATCTCAAATTTCTGCATGTTATTGACGTTCACAAAGTCTCAAAATTGTTCATTGCTTAAGATTTACTAGATTTTTGGGGGTGAAACCTTGTTGGGGTGGTAGGGTACTTGTAGGAGCGTTTGTCGATAATGCTTGAATTTTCAGGTCTATTTGCTGTTGAAAAGGTGTTTCATGGGGTGTAAATGACATGCATATCAAAATATTACCTGATCTATGTCGAAATCTATAGAAATTTGATCAAAATTTTGAGAAGCCATTTTTGGGGGGACTAGGGTTTATCGCTGGGGAAGTTGGGTTTGCTGTAGCGGAACACGTACCGCTGTAGCGAACCTACCCTAGCGCTCACTAGAGCGCCGATGCGGTAGTAGGGAAAATGGGGATGTTCGCTACAGCAGTTCACTGGCTCACCATAGAGAACTCGCTACAGGGAAATTGGTACCGCTGTAGCAAAGGCTGCTGAAGCAGAATCGAAATACCACCCACTTTCACACCTGGCTTGATTTTTGTTTTTCTCTTTGTCGGTTTTCCTTAGTCTATCCTATATCTAATTTGTAGATAGACTGTGATGTAATAATAACTAACCTGGTTTCATTGCGTAGGTACTTACTCTCCTCCGGACAAATGGCCCAGAACGAGGGAGCTCTTGCTTATGAAAAATTTCCCACTCCCCAAAGCAAAAGTCTCTATATGAAGTAGTAGAGCAAAGTGTTGTTAGCCGAGTGGGGATTTGTTATGGACGAGGTGGATGAGTATGCCCCAAATTTTTACAATCGTCTCCCAGCCATGGGGTGGAAATAATTGGTGGAGGACCCCGGTAAATGCAATGCTAATTGGGTCCAAGAGTTTTACGCTATGATCCATATGGTAGATTGGTCCTCTCCGAATCCAGCGATCCTAATTTGACGTGTCAAGCTGGAAATTAGGGCCAAGGTGATTAATGCATTCTATGAGCTGGGCAATATCCCAGACGATGAGATGATTGCCAAGAACCACGACGATAACGGTCCTTGGCTGGAATCTATGCTGGTTCCAGAGAACAAGAGGCGTAAGGTAACTTGGGTTAATAGCTGAACCAGGATTAAAAGTCGCTACTTTTTAGCTGATGCTCATAGGTGGCTGAACTTAGTATCTTACCGAATCAGCCCCTCGAGCAACACAACTGAGGTTACCTACCCTCGGTCATTTGTGGTGGCTTGTGTGATGGAGGGGTGCTGGTGAATGTGGAGAGGCAGGTTATCCTGGAGTGGAAGGCCTTTTTGTCCAAGTTGGGTCCGAGTTTGACGTTCCCTTCCCTCATTACCTTATTTGCAAGCGGGCTCGGGTGCCTAGGGAGCCCACACATGACATGGTCAACTCAGATGTCGACTTTGACCCACTAAGGGTGAAGGGGTTGAGAAGCCGAAGCAAGAAAAGAAAGATTGACTCTGATGATGACAGCAGTGGTGATCAAGAGGAGAGTGGGGATGGGGCTGGCCCTTCGCAGCCTTCGGCTCAGGGACCTTTCAAGCGGATAGAGACCGAAATGGTGGCCATGAAGAGTGTAATATTGAGCTTATCCCGGCCTTCCATGGAGGCTGGTTCGTCTAGTGTTGTTGCTGGGTGGAGTGGCTTCACTCCTGATGAAGTGAAGAAGTACCTGGATGCTCAGAAAAAGATGCAGGAGTCGGTAGACACTTTGCAGGGTGTCTATATTTCTAAGGCTGAGACCCAGGGAAGCCTCCGGGCGGACCTCAATTGTCACGACCCAAGCTAGAGGGCCACGACGGGCACCTGACCGTACTAGTCAAGCACCATCTTGCATACATCTGTGACATCAACATGAACATAGGTAGGCCGATAGTGCCATCATATGATTCTCGATAAACTTGTAAGGAAACATGCATGTATCAATTAATTTGAAAGACCCATCTATATGAATATGCTGGACATACAACATGAGCTGATAAAGCTATCATAATCATTTGTGTGACAACATATCTGACTGTACATAACTGTCTACAAGCCTCTACTGAAAAACACAACATAACATGGCTGGGACAGGACCCCGCCATACCCATACATATGTATATACATAAGATCATGCTGACTTCTAGCATCTCCGAAACAAATAGAGTGCATCAACCTCATCTGTTGAGCTGACATCCTAATCGATGCATCACGAACCTGTATCTCGGGACATGCGGGCATGCAATGTAGCCCCCAGGCAATAGGGGAGTCAGTACGAATAATGTACCGAGTATGTAAGGCATGAAAATAGCATATATATAAGAGTTTATCTATACATATTTGAATGTATCTATGTGACTGTATATTTGGAAGTGTATGTATAACTCTGTATAACTAAAAGTGCCTCTGAGGGCGTATGATATGCATGTTTTCTTTCAAAAATCATATACATATATCATAGTATAACTGTTAGTGCTATGGAACATACAACCTGATCCATAGATGTTAGCGGGGGAACGTGTAGTCCGATCCATATATCATATCATATCGGCCCCTCTGTGGGCATCATCATCATCATCATCATCATCGTATACCAGCTAATCAGGTGGTGATGCATATATAATGCCTATCCCTTTCCCCATACCCCATATAAATATAATATATGCGTATATAACGCCTTCTGGTCATGGGTCAATATGCATATGTATAAATGAATGTGATGCATGAGTAAGATGAATAAATAGAACTCTCAGAGAGACATAAAGTCATGCTACCTCAGATAAACATCTTTGATCTAATATCATTAATATACGTAATCTAGAGACCCATGAACAGAAGGAATAATCATAAAAGGGGTACAAGAACATCAAAGATTAGATTACTCCTAATGCTTCTAAGAGTAGAGTGATATGGGAGTTCATTCATTCGCTCGTTCATTCATTCATATCACAGGGATCATGCCAAAATGAAAGAAAGGGATAGCCTTAACATACCTGAATCTCCTCATCTCCCCAATGCTTTCAAAAGAAATCCACAATACAATTCAAGTAACATTAATATAATAAGGTTCATGATTAACACCATAAAAAGACTTAGTCGAATCTCTACGTTAGTAACTTATCTATATAAATTTGGGCAACATCTCCCCTATAACATTGACTTCCTCCAACTCCACATATCAACAACAACAACAACAACCAGAGCAACACAACAAGTACAACATCAACAACAAGGCACAATATATCAACAACAAGTCATCAATATCTCACGACGAGCGGCAAGCTCGGATTGGAATCCCTTTAGCACCTTTCAACCTCATTATCATTCATTCTTTAACTTGATAATATTTCCAGTATACAAACAATACTTTTTAAAGGATTCCCAACCTTCTACACAATTTCAAAGTTACCCAAAACAGCCCAACACAAGATAATATCATTATGGACAAGTTCCAAGTGTTTTATAGGCATTACCTTTTCTAGTTAGCAATTTCCTCAACAAGCTTGACATGTAAACCAACATAATCATACTAAAACTACCATAGACAATTTATCTCCTATAATTTCCAGCCATTTAAAATTCATAAGAGCAACTTTCAAAACAGTCCATCAAGAATAACAACATCTCAAGCTAACCCAAGTATTATCTTGTAATTTATCATCCTAACAACTTAACCAACATCAAGTTAATCATAAGCACAAGATAGATTATGATTTACTTACCTAATCTAGCAGCCTCAAATCGAATTCAAAGCTTTCTTTAGCTCACAACAACCCTCAACTTCAATATAACACTAAACAAGAGCCAATCTTCACTTAAGCTAATCTCCGAGATTAATCTTGCATCAAATCATCAAGTTTCACTCTTAAACTCTTATGAATTGAAAGGGAGGGTTTCGGTGAGTATATGGACGAAGTTGGATCTAGAAACAATGAAAAATGAGCCCTGGAATGAGTTTTAAACATCAAAAGGTTGGCCACCGCCTCAATGGGTACCAGCGAGGCCGACTGCACAGTCTCGCGAAAACGCGAATATCTCTCCAATCCGACGTCGTATTGACGAATGGTTTAATGCGTTAGAAACTAGACTTGTAGAACGTTAATTTGATAGGTGGGTTACCCTGTAAATCCTAGTAGATTGGGAGAAAATCGCAGTGACATTTGACCCAAATTTAAGTAAACTTATGAACGTAACTTGTGACGACTTTTATTTTACAACTCACTTGACTTCAAAACTTAACACACGACTATCATACGACTAAAATACCTCATGAAATGATCTTATTATCATGTTAAGAACCCCTAGTCTTACCCTAAATGTATGGGGTTATATCATTCTCAAACTTGTCAACTTTCGATGAAACTTATTCTTTCCGATTCATTTGACGTCCAACCTTCCCAACACTTACCAAATATGATTATAAACCCTCATATACATAGGATGATCATGTATAATCTCTTCTGACCTCGACAAAGAAAATTCTTTCTTAATCTACGTCGATTAACTCAGGACGAAACTCAACGTATAAAAGTACGGGGTGTAACATCCTTCCTCCCTAAGGAAAATTCATCCTCAAATGTTAAATTAGTGTCATTATCGTCTTGAACATCAATATTAGTCCATATGTGCATAAACTCATAAAATAGCTCTCAGCTTGCGGCATCGATCTTCACATCTTAGACTTTTGATACTTAGGAGGTTTGAATGTTGTGTGTCTCAATATTTCTTTATCGCAATTTTCAGTAACTTTTAGCAGCGGCTCTTCCATTGTCCTTCATCGCATTCTTCTAGTAGTTCTTCTCTCCTTCCTTACCATAGCCTTTGTTGTTAACTTGGTCATTTCCTCTATTAACTTATTTCATTTTGCTTTCTTCTTACGTCACTATGCTGGAAATTCCCTATACTTTATTTCCTTATATAATATTTCCCGCTGAACTTACACCTTTCTTTAGCTCTTCTCCTACCAGCTCACCATTTGAAATTGATAACCTTTCTTAGATGTTACTAATGCTTCATTTGGGAGGTATCATTTTCGTACGCATGTCGTAACCGAATTCTTCCCACCTTAGATGAATCTACTGTATCACCTCCTCAGTATCCTTGTAGTTCCTCTTGCTTCTAATTTCAGCATCGAACTAGGTCACCTTCCTGCGGCTTGCAGTTCTTTTAAAATAGTTCACTTCGTCCTCGGTTCCTTATTTATGAACAATTATGTCGACTTCTCTATATGACAATCCTCATGCAATGTAGTCTAAAATTGTGTTTTTCTTACTAATGATTCGACGTTGCTGTCTTTACTCTTTTGTCTTGCCTAACCCTTTACTTAGTTTTGAATACTTCTCATTCACTTTTGACTGTGCATAGGTCATATTCATGTCCTCATGACTTACGATCCTTTTGAACTGGTCATCGAATGTCTGTCTTTTCGTCACTCACACAAACCATATTCTCCCAAAGTTCTCATAAGTCATGCTTGGTCATATGTTCCCCCTCATAAAGCATCATTTATAGCTCGTAATATCTTAAAACTTGGGTCCGCAATTTGTCGCCTACTGTGCTTTACCATAATCTTAATGCATTAACTATGTTTTGCTAATCTCTTCTTGATGTCCTTTGAGTATTGACTCAATAATGTAAAGGATGAATCGGTAGATATTTTCTAACCCTTACACTGCTTGATATCGTAACGTGTCGCTCATTTTCCACGCTGGGTTATTGTGGACGGTCTTCACCATTTATCCTTTCTTATGTGGTAATCGTCCTTCCAATCATTTACTAAATTATTCACGCGAGTCTCTAGCTAATGTGAATGCGAATTCTCTTGAAGGTAGAAACGTGAGCATTGAAGGAGAACAATCAAGCGATGGAATTGTTAAACGAAAGAGGTATGTAAGGCTAGTCCCTTCTTTCTAAGGCATGACTCCTATAGCATGAATCCTCCTATCTTTCCATGATTTTCCTACGTATCGGGAATTATGAATCTAAGAGTATAAAGAGCTTCATACGAGATAAAGAAAAGAGATACGTTACGAGCATGATAATACCGATGATGAATCTAAATCTAGAAGTCCTAAAGCTCATGATACGATATTCCTACGAAGCTAATGATCCTTATATGATTCCTATGATAGTATTTTCCCTACTCCTCCATCACTTTCTTACATTCCGGGAACTATGAGTCAAAGTTGCTTAAGATCTTCTTATGAGGTAAAGATGAGAGAAATGTCATGAATACGAAAGTAATGATGGTAAGTTTAAGCCTAGGGATTCTAAAGCAAGATATGATGTCTATGAAGTTAAATATCCTACTTACGATCCCTTGATGTTGTTCATGGCGTACACTCACCTTAAAATTCTAGTTCCTTCAAGGTGAGATATGATGAATATGATTACTCCATAATGGAATCGGGGGCTCTCGACCTTATGTCACCCCGACATTGTTATAGATTGTCCATAAGCTCTAATGCATGTCCTATGACCAATGTTTCGAAGAAGTTACGAGTTTATGTTCATAGGGGGTTCCATATGAGATAAAGGTAAGAGATGTGCCCTAGATACGATGATGGTAATGACTAGCCTAAGTTAGAGATTATAAAGTCTATCATGCGAGATTTTTACGAAGTTCATGCTACGAATATGATACGATTTTCATAGATTGGCTTTAATTCAAATACATGCTCTATGAAAAGTTATGATAAGTTTATGAGATATATGTGATGATAATGATGACGATGTTGATAGTGATGATGATAATGATGACGATGATAATAGTGATGACACTAAAGATATTTATGGGCTTTTACGTATATATGTGCCTATCTATGGCTATTACGAAACCTCGAGCTTATATGGCTGGGTAGAATATATGTGTGTGTATATATATATATATATATATATATATATATGATGATGATGCGCGCGCACCACTACAGTTGGGTACGGAGAACACTGAGCCTTGGTAGGGCCAGGCACGGATATCACTGAGCCTTGGTAGGGCCAGGCACGGACAACACTGAGCCTTGGTAGGGCCAGGCACGTATAACGCCAAGCTTTATTATAGCTGGGCACGTAAGACACCGACCTTATATAGTCGGGCACGATACTACTATGATTATATATGATATATGTATGAAAAGCTCGAAAGATATGTATGTGCTATGATGATACATGTACTGTAATTATATACAATATAGGTATGAAAGGTATCCTCCCTTAAGAGTTACGCAGGTTATATCTACACCTTATGTCTTCTGACTTCTGACTTCTCTATTATGTTCATTTCATTCATGCCTTACATACTCAGTACAATATTCGTACTGACGTCCATTTTTTTTGGACGCTGTGTTCATGCCCACAGGTAGACAGGGAGGCGATCCAGATTTATGGAAGCCCATAAGCAGACTTTTGAGAGCACTCCATTATTCCGGAGGTGCCATTGATTTACTGTTGGTGTACATATATGTTTTGGGCACGACGGGGTCCTGTCCCGTCTATATGTTTAGTACTCTAGTTGAGGCTCGTAGATACGTATGTGTAGGTAGTATGGTCTCACTATTTTGATAAGTGTATATATGTATGTGTGTATTATTTTGATAGTCGAAGGGCTTATGTTTATAAAGGTAATTATGTTTCCAAATGAAAAATGATTTTCCTATGATTTGAGTATGAATTTGATGAATGAACGCTTAACGAGTATAATAAGTGGCAAAATGAGCGGTGCTCGGTGGTTAGCCCCGGGTACCCATCATGGCCCCTAGTTGGGTCGTGACAAACCCAAGCTAGAGAGCCATGACGGGCACCTGACCGTACTAGTCTAGCACCATCTTACATATATCTGTGACATCAACATGAACATAGGTGGGCCGATAGGGCCATCACATGATTCTCAATTAACTCGTAAGGAAACATTCATGTATCAATTAATCTGAAAGACCTGTTTATATAAATATGCTGGACATACTGGATGAGCCGATAAGGCTATCATAATCATATGTGTGATAACAAATGAAATGTAATGACCCTTCTTGTTGTTATGGGAAATGTAGGATCACCCACCAAATGTAACCTTTCCAAGGGTAGAACGAGCCAGTAGAACTAAATCGTGTGAGCTTATGAGCTACAATTTTACTTGTTTGTGGTTGTTACTTGATTTCCTTGAGTCCGTCAGGGGGTGACGTAGAAAATTAGAACTCCGTTAGAAATTCTGAGGCCACGGATAGATTCGTAGGGCGTCTTTATGTATATGTACATGTTTATTTTATGTTTTTGAGGCCTCGGATGAAATGTTGGGTGATAGGGGGAAAAACTGGTCAAAAAGTTGAGCTCATTGCCCAAAATGGACCGCTACGGCGGTGGAAGTACCGCGGCGGCAGTACCACTATAGCGGCGCGTTGACCGCTGCCAGCGGCCATCCATGTCCTCGGTTGCCGCTGTGGCAGGCGGTGGACCGCTATGGCGGCACCGTTATAGCAGGGGACAGGCTGCCATAGCGGTCAAAGCGGATTCCCTTGGGACCACTATATCGGGCCCGCTGTAGCGGGGTGATGACCGCTGTAGCGGTCGACGAAAAACAGTTGCCGAGATTTTTATACTTAGTCTTATATTATCTATTCATAAAATACCAACACACTTTCCAACAAGCACCTAGGGTGAATTTCTAAGCTAGGGCAAGAAACATTGAGAGGTAAGTTTCATTGATTTCCATTCTATTATTCCATTCTCCTTCATTATTGTTATTCCCCTCATGGGTCTCTAATGGTGAAATTGAAATAGAAACCCTAGAATGTTGATCAACCTTTTAAACTTAATGGGTTATGGGTATTATCGCTTAGTTATCATCTAAATGCTTTGGTTAGTTTATCTTATCATGAATTAAACATTTAGGGTCATTAAACTAAGTGATTGGAGACTTAGGGTTCTACAAAAATGGTGTCTTGACCCTAAAAACTGCTTGTAGTGGGAATATTGATGGAATGTTGTTATAAATCGATGTTTAATGATTACTAAGGGCCTTGATGGGTTGCTTATCACCTAGAAACTTATCCACCCCTTGGAATGGGGTAATGGGAAGGGTATTCTTGTATTGGTACTTGTGATTTGAGTATTATGACTCATTAAGCCTTCTATTTCTAGATTTTGAGCGTTCTGAGGCATTAAGGAAAGGAAAGGCTGTAGCAGAGTGAGTTGTGTTGTTCCAGCTCTACATTGAGGTAGGTTACGGTCTACTTAAGTTAGACTTTGGTTAGTTGATTGAATGTTTATGATATCCTTAGGAGAAAGCATGTCTAGTTTTAATGCATGATATCGTGTGGCTAAACTCCTATATGACTGTGATTGAGTGATTGCGTAGGCATCGTGCTGTTATTCCTGTATGTTGAATCTACAGTGGATGTATTGTGATGAGAAGCTGATATAATCTTTTTGATGGTATTGTGACATGGAATGATGATTGAGTATTGATATTGAGAAGGTAAGAAACACTGTTCTGTAAAGAGGTATGGAAAGGAACACCTGTGACCTAGATTATGGGCTCGTGGTCTGAGGTTAGTTCCGGAAACAAGAGGTACGTTGATATGTCCCGCGTCAGAGGTTCGTTCCGGAGTGGAGGTTTGTGCTCGAGTCCGAGGAGTATTTCGGAACGAGTGGTACATGGACACCATGGGTCCCCTGCAGGTCATAACTACTGAGCAATGACATCAGTTAGCATGTGTGTACAGTGAGTGTGGTCATTGTGGTAAACTTATTTCCGTTGTGTCTTATGTGATTGTGATTCTTGGCATTCTTGGTGATTTGATTGTGATTATCCTTGGTTGACTTGCTGTGTTTTATTGATATTCATGTTTGTTGACTGGCTTGTTTATTCTATTGATTTTATGAAATATGCATGATACTAATCTTAGTTAGCCTATGATATCTACCGGTACATAGTGTTTGCACTGATACTACCTTGCTGCATTCTTTTGAGTCCAGATTGTGATACAGAGATTGCTACCCTCTCTCATATCTAGCGTGGAGGACGTTTGCTGATAGATTTTAGGGTGAGCTTCTTCCCATGCCAGGCTACCCGAAGATCTCTTCTTACTATGATGTCTTTTCGTATTTTGGACATTATGGTTATTTATATGTCAGACTTCATTCCTTATACATGTTTTAGATTAGAGTTTTACAAGATGACTTTCGGATTTTGGGAATTTTGTAATAGTTAGAACTTCCGCACTTATTTCAGTATTTTATGGTATGACTTATTTTGTTCATTTGATGTTTGAATGAGTAATAACTAATTAGCTTGGTTAATATGAAACCGTATTTGAATGGATAGATGTCTTGTGTGTAGGTTCGCCCACTAGGATTTAGTTGGGCGCCAGTCATGGAGGGTTGCGTCGTGACATGAAACCTCAAGTCTGGACATCGTCTGACTGTACATAACTGTCTACAAGCCTCTACTGGAAAACATAACATAACGTGGCTGGGACAGGGCTGCCATACCCATACATATCTATATACATAAAACCATGCTGACTTCTAGCATCTCCGAAACAAATGGAGTGTATCAACCTCATCCGCTAAGCTGATATCCTAATAGATGGATCACCAACCTGTATCTCGAGACCTGCAAGCAGGAAATGTAGCCCCCCAGGCAATAGGGGAGTCAGTACGAATAATGTACCGAGTATGTAAGGCATGAAAATAGCATATACATAAGAATCATGAAAGGAATATGAGACATAAGAGTTTATCTATACATATCTGAATGTATCTATATGACTGTATATCTGGATGTGTTTGTATAACTGAAAGTGCCTCTGAGGGCGTATGATATGCATTTTCTTTAAAAAATCATATACATATATCATAGTATAACTGATAGTGTTGTGGAACATACAACCCGATCCATAGATGATAGTGTTGCAGAACGTGCAGTCCGATCCATATATCATATCATGCCGGCCCCTCTGTGGGCATCATCATCATATTCCAGCTAATCAGGTGGTGACGGATATATAACGCCTATCCCTTTCCCATACCCCATACCCCATATAATATACGCATATATAACGCCTTCTGGTCATAGGTCAATGTGCGTATGTATAAATGAAGGTGATGCATGAGTAAGCTGAATAAATAGAACTCTCAGAGTGACATACAGTCGTGCTACCTCCGATAAACATCTTTGAGATAATATCATCAATATACGTAATCTAAAGACCCATGAAAAGAAAGAATAATCATAAAAGGGGTACAGGAACATCAAAGATTAGAGTACTCCTAATGCTTCTAAGAGTAGAATGATATGGGAGTTCGTTCATTCGCTCGTTCATTCATATCATAAGGATCATGCCAAAATGAAAGAAAGGGATAACCTTAACATACTTGAATCTCCTCATCTTCCCAATGCTTTCAAAAGAAATCCACAATACAATTCAAGCTACATTAATATAATAAGGTTCATGATTAACACCGTAAAGAGTCTTAGTCGAATCTTTACGTTAGTAACTTGTCTATATAAATTTAGGCAGCATCTCCCCTATAACATCGACTTCCTCCAACTCCACATATCAAAACCAACCAAAACAACCAGAGCAACACAACAAGTACAACATCACCAACAAGGTACAATATATCAACAAGTCATCAATATCTCACGACGAACGGCAAGCTCGGATTGGAATCCCTTTAGCACCCTTCAACCCCATTATCATTCATTCTTTAACTTAATAATATTTCCAGTATACTAACAATACTTTTTAAAGGATTCCCAACCTTCTACTCAATTTCAAAGTTACCCAAAACAACCCAACATAAGATAATATCATTATGGACAAGTTCCAAGTGCTTTATAGGCATTACTTTTTCTGGTTAGCAATTTCCTCAAGAAGCTTGACATGTAAAGCAATATAATCATACTAAAAATACGATAGACAATTTATCTCCCATAATTTCCATCCACTTAAAGTTCATAAGAGAAACTTTCAAAATAGTCTATCAAGAATAACAACATCTCAAGCTAACCCAAGTATTATCTTGTAATTTATCATCCTAGCAACTCAACCAACATTAAGTTAATCATAAGCACAAGAAAGATGATGATTTACTTACCCCATGCAGCAGCCTCAAATCGAATTCAAAGCTTTCTTTAGCTCACAACAACCCTCAACTTCAATATAACACTAAACAAGAGCCAATCTTTACTTAAGCTAATCTCCGAGATTAATCTTGCATCAAATCATCAAGTTTCACTCTTAAACTCTTATGAATTGAAAGGGAGGGTTTTGGTGAGTATATGGACGAAGTTGGATCTGGAAATAATGAAAAATGAGCCCTGGAATGAGTTTTAAACATCAAAAGGTTGGCCACCGCCTCAATGGGTCCCAGCGAGGCTGACTGCGCAGTCTCGCGAAAATGCGAATATCTCTCTACTCCAATGTCATATTGATGAACAATTTAATGCGTTTGAAACTAGACTCATAGATATTTAATTTGATAGGTGGGTGACCCTGTAACTCCAAGTATATTGGGAGAAAAGCTCAGTGACATTTGACCCAAATTTAAGTAAACTTATGAATGTAACTTTTGATGACTTTTATTTTACAACTCACTTGACTTCAAAAATTAACACACGACTATCATACGACTAACATACCTAATGAAATGATCTTATTAGCATTTTAAGCACCCCTAGTCTTACCCCAAAAGTACGGGTTATATCATTCTCAAACTTGTCGACTTTCGAGGAAACTTATTCTTTCTGATTCATTTGACGTCCAACCTTCCCAACACTTACCAAACATGATTATAAACCCTCATATACATAGGATGATCATGTATAATCTCTTATAACCTCGACAAGAAATCTTCTTTCTCAATCTACGTCGATTAACTCAAGACGAAACTCAACGTATAAAAGTACGGGGTGTTACATCAATAAGGAGAAACAGAAGAGGAGGTCCAGGGACAAGCTATTTGCCCGAATTTGGAAGGGCATCAAGAGCCTTTTAAATGGCTTGGACCCCAAGTCAAAGCTGTCCAAGGTGACCAACAACGACATCCAGCATTTCTCGTTCTTCAACAAGTCGGGGCTGGACAGTGATTCTTTTGTCGGCTCCGAAAATGGTTGTAAGGGGGTGACGAGTTAGGGCAAGGCGGTGGCCTAGGTGTCTCTTCCCTCCCCCCCCCCCCCCCCCCCCCCCCTTATAAGCATGGTTTTCCTTGCCCGTGTTGGGCCTTTATTTCAGACAATGGTTTACTTTGTATTATGTTGTTTTGGTTGGATGTTTTGACAATTTCCTTTGTTTTTCCGTTTTTCTTTTTGGATAATTTTTGTTTGGCACTGAATGACCTTTGCCCTCGTTGGGCTAGGTGCTTTTATGAAGTTGTTGTGTTTTAGAATTTCGGGTTTCCTTTGAGTTATTCAAGAATTGCACAGGTTGAGAAAATGTTTAACAGGGAGTCTGGTCAATGGAAATTGTCGACCGCTACAGCGGTGAGTTTCCACTATAGCAGGTACACTTTGGTGAAGCATGCTTCGCAACGGCGAAGATTTTTAAAACTTGAAGGTTAGTTGTAGCAGCTAAGTTCCTCTACGATAAACCCAGCATGGCGGCGTGTACACTGCTGTAGCGAAAGATCCGAGTCAATGGGTATGCCCTACAAGATTAGACACTCAGGGAACTCATCGTATACATGCGTCACATACACACATAATTCATAGATCATCAATAGGACGGCACCGCCAGATACCAATTGGACTCATCAAGATACCAATTGGATTCGACTTAGAGATGAAACTGACTGGGATAGCACGATGGGAAAGAAAGAAAGAAAGTTTCCTAGATGCCCCATAGCCTCTCGGGGATGGGTATGGACGTCATCGTACCATTCCACGAGACTCTACCAGACATTGCTCTTATACTCATGAGATCGGTAACCTAGGGCGCTGATACCAACTGTTACGACCCAAATTACGGATCGTGCGGACAGCTACCTGTTTACCTCCTAATAGGCGAACCCTCACCAACCAACCCATTACTGAAACTCATTTTTACGTTCAATAACTGATAATCATAAACATTAAGTCAGAAAACATAAGTGACACTCTTTATAAAATTAGAGCTTACAATTTTTTGGGACCCAGTCTAGACGTATACAAGAGCTTCTACGGTATAGAGGAATAAACTTAAAATAAAATGACACAACTTATGCCTTGGAACGAGATGCACAGATGTTGTAGGAAGATGTTCGCCACTCAGATCTATGAAACCTTCAGCAATAACCTGAAACACATCTTCACATGTAAAGGATGTAGCAAGAGTAGTATCAGTACACCACTCATACTGGTAAGCATCATAGGCCGATTAAGATTAGTTAACGCAATACGATATAAAATCAATCAGAATAAATAGATAGGTACAATCGTATCACCTTTTTAAATCCTACCCGCAGATAAACAGTTCTAGCATAAACATGCTCATATCCCATTACCATGTCATCGCAACACTAGGAAGTAAGGACCAACAACAGCAAGCAGTTACATTCAAGACAGACTCCTGGACCAGCTAAACCACAACATTTATGAAGGACAAACCCCAATCACCATATCAACTGATACTAAGTGGGACCACTAATTCTTACCTTTTTCCTCTTTAATTTAACAGACTCGTAATTTGATAAATATACAGAACAACACGACAGCCCACATCAAATATTAGTCAAAAATCACTTATCAACTGCATGTAAAACTAAGTGAAAGAAATACAACCAACGACGGTATCTCAATCATACTCCCAGACCTGAATCATGCTAAATGGAATCACTCCGACACCGCCTTCCCTCGTCAGTCAACAGAGTCATGAAGTTACACATAAACACAACCGCTGAACAATAAGGACAAATCAAATATGAAATAACCAAAATGAGTCATGATTCAATGTAATGCAGCCAATATAAGTATTACTAATCACACTAATAGAAGTAAGTAAAATGTAATGTAACCCGAGTTAGTATCACATTCGTACACATATGCTAGATGGTATGGTATGCCCAAATAACCATGAAATGTATGGGACCCATGGTGTCCATGAACTACTGGCTCCAGAACTGACCTCAGATCACCATGGTATGCCCAAATAACCATATATATATATATATATATATATATATATATATATATATATATATATATATATATATATATATTCTGTTTCTCACCATAATGTGTTTCTCACGTATTTCCAGTTCATCAACAAATATGAAACATGATCAGTCAATAATATCAATATCAAGATCACAAGGAATCATGCCACAAGTCATAACATGACCCAAATAACTCTACTCATTACTCACACACATATGATATCCGCTAACTCGCAACATGAATACTTTAATGAAGACACATGAAATTACTACACGAGTCACCCTACCTGATAGTACAACAAGCTCTATAATGATGAACTCAGTATGTATGTCAATCCCTACCCTCTAACTTAATCGCTCTAAGAACATAAATGCCATTATATCCCCTCAAGAACAACAATTACTCACCTTGGTTCAACTAGTCACTCAATGGTG
Source organism: Lycium barbarum (assembly GCF_019175385.1). NCBI lineage: Eukaryota > Viridiplantae > Streptophyta > Magnoliopsida > Solanales > Solanaceae > Lycium > Lycium barbarum. The sequence goes on along the minus strand of NC_083340.1, from coordinate 42,673,980 downwards.
ACAAGCCCACGTAATTCAACAATGAATACCAATATATCTAAGGTCCAACCGAACTCTGTGTTCGAAGACCTAATCATGATTTCTTCCATCAATTCTATAACTTATATGCGACTCACTAATCAATGTCTAACTCAAGTAAACCATAACTTACCTCGAGGCTGAGCAAGTGCCACGAGCAATCACGGAGTCTTCATCCCTTGCTTCCAAATTCGGAGACCATGACGAAGAAGTCTAAGAGTAGCACGAATTTCAATAACGGGAGTCCAAATAAATAATGTACAGAAATCTAGATTCTATAGTTTAATATCCTTGCCTTTATATTCCCAATTCAAGAGCTCCATGTTTGTTATCATCATGAGGTCAAACCTAACAGTGAGGAATTTACTTGTAGAAAAGATAGCGAAAGGAAGGGTTATAAGGGTTACGTTACTCAAGTCTACATGTGTTCTGCCTCGAAATTCTCCCAAGTGATATCTTAGAAGAAGGTTTGGTGGAAAAGTGAGATTTAATCCCGTAATAAGGTTTTTAACTGGGTCTGGTCCACATCAATCGCTACAGTGGTCTGCTTGTCCGCTATAGCAGACTCGTTGCGGCGAAGCGGTCCTATCCGAGCTCATAGCGCTTTAACTCCTACCAATTTGCTCACGATTAAAATTACACATAAAACTTCCCTATGGACTAATTTTATAACAAGAAAATTGATTTTCATACACAGGCTGCGAAAGGTCCAATAACGACCAGGCTGGTCGTTACAGATGCAATCGGCCGAGGCCTAATTGATCACCCTTTTCAAATTTCCTCGTAATTATTAAAAACGAAAATGGTCTGACGTTAATCCGGATCAGGACCACGGTCTGTAATTATCTGTTCAAACTAATGAAAAGCCTCGATTTACATGAAATCTCTCTTTATAACTGGTTAAAAATAAACCTAACTTTGCTTTTCCTCACTTTTTCAGTAATAATAATAATAATAATAATAATAATAATAATAATAATAATAATAATAAAACAATCGAAAATGTGATGACATGTCGTGAAATGAATTGGACGAATGACGAGCAAGAGTACGAAGAATACGATGAGGAGACGATGATTCCAGAAGGCCTCGTGGATGAGGTAGAATAGTTGAACGATAGGGAGACACCCAACATGGATGAGACCGAAGTGGTTAACCTTGGGGAGAAAGAAACCGTCAAAGAAACACGGATAAGCGCACACCTGGAGGCACCATAAAAAGAGGAACCGGTGGTGCTGCTAAGAGAATATGCAGACGTCTTTGCCTGGTCATACGTCGATATGCCAGGGCTGAGCACTGACTTAGTAGAACACATACTGCCTATCAAGGAGGGTTTCACCCCAGTCAAGCAATAGACCAAGTAGTTCAAACCGGACTTAAGTATTCGAATAAAGGACAAAGTTGAAAAGCAAATCAATTCTAGGATAGTGGAGGTAACGTCATACCCTACGTGGCTAGCCACCATAATGCCAATACCAAAGAAGAATGGGAAGATTCGAATCTGTGTGGACTATCGTGATCTCAACCGAGTTAGTCCAAAAGATAATTTCCTTCTTCCGAACATCCACATCCTCATAGATAATTGCGCCAAGCATGAACTGGAATCATTTGTAGATTGTTTCCTTGGGTATTATAACCCCCTAGGGAATCTACCATTATAGGGTAATGTCGTTCGGCCTCAAGAATGGCGGTGCCACATACATGAGACCAATGACTACCCTATTCCATAATATGATACATCGAGAATCGATGTCTAGGTGGATGATGTAATCATTAAATCAAGGGAAAGCTTAGAACACACCGCCTACCTGCAAAAGTTCTTGGATAGACTTCGCAAGTTCAATTTGAAGTTAAACCCAGGCAAAATACGCATTTAGAGTGCCTGCAGGAAAATTCTTAAGGTGTATAGTCAGCCGATGAGGTATTGAAATAGAACCCACCAAGATCAAGGCAATCCAGGATTTGCCGCCTCCCAAAACCAAGAAAGAGGTCATGAGCTTCTTAGGAAGATTGAATTACATCTGACGGTTCATAACCCAGTCGATCGTGATGGTCGAACCGATACTTAAGTTGTTGAAGAAGGACACTCTAACTAAGTATACGGAGGAATGCCAGCAGGCCTTCGAGACAATCAAGAGATACCTCTCTAATCCTCTCGTCTTAGTGTCGCTTAGGCCAAAGAGCCCTTTGTGGCAATACTTATCTGTATCAGAGAATACTTTTGGGTGTATGTTGGCCCAACATTACGAGGGTGGTAAGAAGGAACATGCCATCTACTATTTAAGAAAAAAGTTCACATCCTGCGAGGCAAGGTACACTCTCATAAAAAGGCATGCTGCACCCTGACATGGGTCGCCCAGAAACTGAGACATTATCTGTCGGTGTACACCAGCCACCTCATTTCTAAGAAGGATCCTCTGAGGTACATCTTCCAGCAACCGATGCCCATAGGAAATCTAGCCAAGTGGCAGATGCTACTAAGTGAGTTCGACATTGTGTCCATGAAGGGACAAGCATTAGTCGTTTTGCTAGCAGAGAGTCCTATCGATGAAGAATTTGAATCGTTACGAACCTTCTTCCCAGAGAAAGAAGGGCTGGTCGTAGAAGAGGAAGTAGTTGAGCCATACTGGAGATGGAGACTGTTCTACGACGGAGCAGTCAATTATAAAGGATCAGGAATAGGAGCAGTATTGATGTCAGAATCAGAGCAACACTACCTAATGGCTGCGAAGCTCAACTTTTGATGTACTAACAACATGGCCAAATACGAAGAATGTATGCTCAATCTCAGGATGACAATAGACACGGACATCCAAGTGTTGTTAGTAATAGGAGATTTCGATCAACTCATCCATCACGTAAAGGGAGATTGGGCTACCAAGAACGAAAAAATCCTACCATATGTGAACCTGACACAAAGGTTATACGGGTGGTTCTAGAAGAACTTCAAACATACTCCGGGGGCTAAGAACGAGTTCACCGATGCTTTAGCCATAATAGCATTCATGATTCAGCACCCCGAAAGTATTCATATCGACCCACTAAAGATAAGTTTAAAGAAGGAACAAGCTCGCTGTGCCCACGTTGAGGCAGAGCCAGATGGCAAACCTTGGTACGCTGACATCAAAGCCTGTCTAGAAAAGAGGGAATACCCGCAAGACAGCACGGGTAATCAAAAGAAAACCATCAGAAGGATAGCCAATGGATTTTTCCTGAACAAGGAGGTACTGTAAAAGAGGATGCCCGACCTTGGTCTACTCAGATGCTTAGACGTCGGAGAGGCCACGAAGCTACTAAAGGAGGTACATGCTGGGTTTTGTGGACCCCACATGAACGGATTCATCCTTTCCAAGAAGATCATGAGAACAGGATATTGCCGGATGACCATGGAGCATGACTGCTGTAAGTTCGTACAAAGATGTCACCAATGGCAGATTCATGAAGATCTAATCAAGGTTCCTCCAGCCGAATTACATGTTACGAGTTCGCCTTGGCCATTTGTGGCATGGGGTATGGACTTTATCTAACCTATCGAACTGCCAGCGTCCAATGGACACCGCTTCATCCTAGTCGCCATCGACTACTTCACCAACTGGGTAGAAGCTACGTCCCACAAGTCAGTAACGAAGAAAGTGGCGGCCGACTTTGAAAAGAACAACATCATATGCCGCTTTGGCATACCAGAATCCATCATTACAGCTAATGGGGGAGACTCTAAACAGCCATTTAATGAAGCATCTCTGTGAACAATTCTGTACAACTCACTGGAACTCACTACTTATTGGCCTCAGATGAATGGAGTTGTAGAAGCTGCCAACAAGAATATTAAGAGAATTCTACGGAAGATGACCGATATTTACAAGAATTGGCACAAGTAGTTGCCTCACGCATTGCTAAGGTACAGGACCACTACTCAAACTTCTACCGGAGCAACTCCGTACTTGCCTGTCTACGATACTGAAATAGTCATACCCGCTGAGGTAGAAATTCCCTCACTCAGAATCATTCAGGAGCAGAGCTAGACAAAGAAGAGTGGGTTTGAAACTGATATGAGCAGCTGGCTTTGTTAGATGAAAAGAGAATGGTCGCAGTGTGCCACGGTCAGCTATACCGTCAAAGGATGTATCGCGCTTTCAACAAGCGGATCAGAACTCGAATTTTTCAAATAGGACAAGTGGTACTTAAGCACGTCTTCCCAGACCAAGATGAACACAAAAGGAAATTTGTGCCTAACTGGCAAAGACCTTACATGGTTTGCAAAGTGCTTTCAGGAGGGGCAGTGATCCTAGCCGAAATAGACGGAGAAAACTGGCCCAAAGCAATCAACTCAGATGCTCTCAAGAGATATTATGTCTAAGAAGATTTCATTTGCTTGTAATCGCATTATTATCTTTTCCTTGTAATCATACTTTTTCTTGTAATCGATATTTTGTAATAGATTAGGAAAAAACCAATGACTCTATGTAATGACCTACCCAATGACCTGACTTCCCCTCGTGGGATACGTAGGCAGTCCACATCGGACCCGATCGCATTAACAAAAAAATCCAAATTACCTTTATTCCAAACTACGTTCAACCTGATTCCTGCTGTGACGGGATATTTAGGCACTCTCTGAGCTCGGTCGTCATGAAAGAAAACCCCAAGGAACCCCTTATAAAGCCTCAAGGATGCAGAATTTTGAGGAAAACCTCAAAATTCCAAAGTGCGAGAAGCATTGCGAGTGTCAGCCAACACCAACCCCAAACTGGGGCAGAATTTTTTAGGAGGCCTCAAAAATTCCTTTCGGGATAGTCGACCAAGAAGACACTCGACACAGATCGCACATAGGGCAGAATTGTTTTAGGGAAAGGTTCCTTCGCATCAAAACAACGCAACTATCGTCTAGTGCAAGACCTGAAATTGTGGCAGAATCTTTTAGAAGGATCTCAAAAATTCTACCGGTTCAGGAATTTGACATCCGAACCTTTCGAAAGACTAGAGAGCTTCATTCGGAGGCACATGTCACAACATTAAACTTGAACAAACTTTCAAAGAAAACATAACATTAAAATATTTCTTAACTTTGTCACTAGATTTTCTATAAAAAAAAATGGCAAAGTTTACTTCAAACCCATCTTTCAAAGCTACAAAGTCTAACAGAGTGGATTCAAGAAGCAATCAAGAGAAGTGGCACTAGAAAGGAAGATGACACTAATCGGCCTCATAGGAAACTAACCCCTTTTTTGTGGATGAAGGTTCCGGATGTCGTCAGAAGGACGGCTATTTCAATAACCATATTTTTGCAAGGAAGAAGCAGTCTGACGCAATGCAAGACAAAGAAAATGGGCTTGAAGGCAAGCATAAAAGGAAATATCTGACCAAGAGGGTCACACAAATGGATGAAAAGGACATATCTGGCCACAAGGGTTACAAATAGACGAAAAACACATATCTGGCCACAAGGGTCACAAATAGATGAAAAACACATATCGGGTCACAAGGGTCACAAATGGATGAAAAGGACATATATGGCCACAAGGATCACAAATAGATGAAAAAGACCTATCAGACCACGAGGGTCACACAAATGGATAAAAGGACATATCTGATCACAAGGGTCACAGCCAACACTACGGACGAAAGAAAGATGATCCAGCCACAAGGGTTGTATCAAGTATTTATTTTTGCCGAGAGGGCCATCATTAATACAAGTATTTATTTTCGCCAAGAGGGCCATTTGTACAAGCATCTGCACCCCAAGAGGGCTATCATCTTCAAGTATTTACTTTCACCAAGAGGGTCATTTATACCAACATCCGCATGCTGAGAGGGTCATCATTCATACAAGTATTTATTTTTGCTGAGAGTGACTCATTCATACAAGTATTTATTTTCACCAAGAGGGCCATTTTATATAAGCATCTACACGCTGAGAGGGCCATTATCTTCGAGAATTTACTTTTGCCAAGAGGGCCATGCATACCAACATCCGCATGCCGAAAAGGCCATCATTCATATAAGCATCTGCACGCCAAGAGGGTCATCATCTTCAAGCATTTACTTTATGCAAAGAGGGTCATTCATACCAATATCCGCATGCCGAGAGGGCGATCATTCATATAAGTATTTATTTTTGCTGAGAGGGCCATCATCTTCAAGTATTTTCTTTCGCCAAGAGGGCCATTCATACCAACATCCGCATGCCGAGAGGGCCCATTCATACAAGCATTTATTTCGCCAAGAGGCCCATCATTCATACTAGTATTTATTTTCTCCAAGAGGTCCATTCGTACAAGCATCTGCACGCCGAGAGGGCCATCATCTTCAAGAATTTATTTTCGCTAAGAGGGTCATTCATACCAACATCTACATGCCGAGGGGGCCATCAACCATACAAGTAGTTATTTTTGCCAAGAGGGTCATTCATACAAGCATGCACGCCGAGAGTACCATCCATCTACAAGCATTTTACTTTCGCCAAAAGGGACAACATCTACAAGTATTTACGAATATTAGCAATTCAAGAAGGCTATTCATACGAGCGAGCCTCTACACTACCAAAAGGGCCATGCCAAGAAGGCATTCATCCAGACACAAGCTACGTCATACAACCGCAATGTTGTCGGGATGTGGAAATAGGTACAGAGCCACCGAAGGAAGAGCAAGCCAACTGAACCAGATCCACACTCATGTGGAGCAAACGTGAAACTTTTTCTTATGCAGTCAGTCAAGATAGGGTGCCCATGAGGGTTAAGATCTCCGGGCAGGATTTGAATGTAATCCGATCCTAGACTCAGCCACAATCCTACAACCGATCGGGCACACACCGAGAAGTCCAAAGGCGTTCCCACATAAATGATACCCTTTTCCTCCTATTGATTTGAACTACAAGCGGCTTGAATTCTCATGCAACCTGAGATTTGTAGAAAACCCAGAAACCAAGTTCCGACCATATATTTAAAAATCGCATAAAAAAGAGAGGCAGTTTGAAATAGGTCAGTAAAAAATCAAGGTTTGTCAAATTTCGTTGCTCAGGGATGGTCTCGCCATCCTCGAACACCGAAGGGGAAGTTGTTGAAACCTAATTTTTGACCTCCCGTAATTTTATTTAAATGCCCAGAATTCTCGAATCTCAAACAGAGTGAAGTACGTATTTTTATGAGCAAAAATTATTTTGAAAATATATTGCCATTTCATTTGGCAAAATAAATGCAAATATATATTGTAAGTCATTTAAAATATTTTATATATATTTTCAATTAATATTACTGTACTTGTTAATTAATCAGAAAAAATAACTCGAACACAATTATTCAGTTGATTAAATTACCAAGTGTCAAATTGATAAATATTTTACTCCGTAATTCAAAAAAATTGATTTATTAAATAAAATAGCCCATTACCACTCAATTTTAAATTGCATTTGTGCATTTGTGATTTAAATTTGTCACAATTAATCATTTACACTTGAAATTAATAGTTGTTAATTACAGCTATAATAAGAAACAACCGTTTATCTACTATGTGTTAATTAAGGTCATTAGTCAATTTATGCATTTGACCACATTTGTTAAAGGTTAATTAATTTTAATCCGGCTATATTTGGAATGCTTGATTGTTTGTCATTGTTGCAATTTTGGCTATTAAATAAATTGCATTTTCCGTCCCTTCATAGACATACTTGTATACATGTACATGTGTATATTCATGTATACAAATTAATATAAGCCTCCACTTTTTTTAATATATATGGGACTGAGCTCAGTCCATATCGGACCAAGACCCGGCCCAAGTCAACAATAAAGGGGGGGGGGGGGGGGGTAAAACTAGGCATGTGCATGAATCGGTTCGGTTCGATTTTGGCCATCATCGAGTTGAAATTTTGAATTTTAACTTTCTAAAATTCTCAACCAAACTCGATCCATTCTAGGTTTAATTCGATTCGTTTTTTATTATTTCGGTTCGGTTACACAAATCGATTTGCTCAGTTTGTTCGAAATTTAAACAAGCAACTATTTTCATTTCAGCTTTAGAGTAAACATAACCAAAAATAATGAAATCCTAAATTTGCAGCCTTATAACCTAGACATTAACCAAGAAAAAATCATAAACTTGCAAGCATAATAGCATATAAATAGCAAAACAAGAGCTTGACAACTTGTGCAAGCATACAAAACCGCCAACACCACATTATATATACCAAATTAATAATTCATCATCTTACAACTTGCAAGCAGACAAGTATAATAACTCAGTTTGCATCCTCAAAAAAACCAAAAAGAAATTCTAATTTGTGCAGGCTAAGATCAAAGAACAAACAAAGCCATGGGCGAAGGCAATGGCCAAAAGGTAAAGATGGCTCGTGAGAAGAACACTGTAAAGATGAAAGACCAAAAGGGAAGTTAGCTTGAGGCCAACAAGAAGGCCATGAATATCCAGTGCAAGGTATGCATGCAAACATTCATTTGCACCACGTTTGAAGTTAAATAAATATTACTTTACTATTAAATATTAAGCGTATATATATTTAGACTATTAGAGTATTAGTCATATTAGTCATTAGTGGCATATAAATTCGGTCTGTTCGAGTCGGTTCGATTGATAATTGAAGCCAACCATATCCGAACAGTTAAACCGTAATATTTTACAATTGCATTTGTAAATCGAAATCAAATTGTATTATCCAAATTGAATTATCTGAATTGTTTCGAATCGGTTCGGAAATTCAGGTTGAATCGATTTGTGCAAAGGCCTAGGTAAAACCACCATCCCTTTTCATTTTCTTAAAACCAAACGACCCTTTAAACGGTTTTCTCTCAAAGGTTGAGAGAACATGGTGCGATTCCTCTGTCTTCGTCAGCCATGTCCAATTTTGGCATGGTTTCAGAGCCACAAGGCTTTTGCTAGGCCTGGTGTGGCTGTTTAAAGCAACGCATTTAATCTCCTTTCCACCAATTCAAATCCAAACACAATATATCTCACTATCCTCTCTTTCTTTTTCTGTTGAATAAGGACAAATCCAATTACGGGATTTGTCTAGACCTGATAGAAATGCTTAAACATCATTGGTCCATCCAGAATTGACCGAATCGACCAAGAACGGGGCTAAATCAAGTCCTCCGATGTTATTCAGTGTTAATCTTAGCCTTTAAATGTCGAATTGAAGGAAAATTTATAGAATTTTGTTTAAGTCCCACATCAATATTTTTAGGGTTTACATCAATTTTGGGGTTCTATCAATTCACATAAGACACAGACCTAGACAAATATATTCGCACAAAGCCCCAATTTTGAGCAAATATTCAAGATTAAGGCTTTCTAGTTCAAATTTTAAATTAGCTTTTGAGTTAAGTTCTCAGTTTAAATTTTAATTGTCTTGTTCTTATTTGGTTTGGCTGAGTTTGGTTTGGGAAGCACAAAGGACTCTAAATTCAATTTTGAAGTCGGCTGCACTCAAAAAAGGAAACCATTTATCTTGTTATTGCTTCCTTTCTTAATTTCTTAGTTTAAATGTTAGTAACATCCTATGTTGTTAAGTACTATGGTTAGTTTAAGTATTAGTTTAGTAATTTTCTATTTAGTTTGGATTTGTTGTGTAATAACCCGATATTTTTCCAAGTGTTTTGAATTACTTCCTTATTTTTAGTCTATTTAATTTTAGTGGGTTTCTGATAGAATCGAATAAGTATAGTATATATTTACATTACATATATATACACACCTACATATATATATATATATATATATATATATATATATATATATATATATATATTCTAGGAAATTTATAGATATATATAGACGTATATGTGTAATAAGGTGTAAGTTGGACAATTAAATTAGGGGCTAAATGGAAAAATGGGGTTTAAGTGGGAAAAGAAGTGGGGCAAGCCCACTCCCTTTTTCTTCTGCCACGTTGGAAGTGACCAAGGGAGTATAATTTTGGGCTCTTTCTTGGTTTCGGTACAGACAAAGAACAAGCAAACAAAAAATAAAGCGGACTAGAGGGTCTCTGGTTCGGTTTAGCAGATGCAAGGAGCAGTCCGTAAAGGGCAAAAAGATCCTTCTAATTCAATCACTATATTCAGGTATAGTATTCAATTTCATAATATCGGTGTATAGCTATGTGCTTGAATTGGATTAGGGGGAAATAGCATTATTTTATTATTTTAATATAGGAAGCAATTATTATGCCATCATTGGAGGGACCAAATAGCATTAGATTGAAAGTGGGTTTTCAAAGTGTTGAATTTGTGCAATTCTCGTGCACTGTGTCAGTGCCAAATTTTTATCTCAATTCTTTCCTTCTTAATATATTATGGTTATGACTATTTGGAGAATAGATCATATTTTTATATTTGTTTATCAGAAGTATTAAGATACAGTTTGATCGTTCTAAGGAAATTATGAAATTTCGGTATAAAATATTGAGATTGAACCTTTAGCTTACAAATTAGGAATATGAGATTTGACCCATTAATTTGGACCCGTTATTTATGTTATTGAATAGATTGAGGCTATTGGAAATCGTTTGAAGAGAATTTGGCATTTCAACAGAGGCTGTGTTCCGGTTATAAGGCAAATGAGACGTAAACTCTTAGTTTACTTGGTTTTCATAAAAAAGCGTATGAATTGTATTGTATGTATGTATTTAAACTATTAGGTTCGTGTGAGTGGGCATGCATGATCTAAATTAGATAATTTCCAAAAGTCTAAAGTAATGATCATATGAGTCCTTTAGCGTAAATTCGCTTAAATAGATATTAGTGTATATCATGTGTTGCTTGTTTATGTTTCATGATTTCAGCTTCAGCTTCAGAGTTCGTATATATATTTAACATACTTGTACAATTTAATTGCTTTTATGCATTATCAAGAATTTCTAAGACTTGCCCCAGGGGTAAGCTGAGAGTGTGTCGATGATCTTGTTGAGTCTTTTATTCTCATGCTTGTTGATGTTTGTGTGTGTGCAGGTGTTGATAACAGTAACCAAGTAGCCGATACTTGATCATTCCTGCTTACTTCAGTCCAGTTCAGTCGAGGTAAGCCACCATTAGATTATGGCAGTCTCTTCTTCTTTAGTTGACTTAGTAGTAATCCGAGCTACGTCTCGTACTTTTATATTCAGACTAGTAGTTCTATGACATATACATTTTATGGGATTTATGGGCAGACTCAGTTTTTGTATTTCTCTTCCGCACCTTTCTTTATATTATGAGACATTGGATATTCTTCATTTTATTCGTTAATCTTCACATGAATAGTTTAGAGGGTTCGCCTTATGGGTAGAAGCTCGTTATGTGGCTTGTCACAGCCTGAGGGTCAGATTTGGGTCGTGACAAACTTGGTATCAGAGCGCTAGGTTTCAATTTCCTTAGAGTCATGGAACGGTGTCTAGTGGAGCCTTGCGGATCGGCACGGAGACATCTGTACTTATCTTCGAGGGGCTGCATGGACCATTTAGGGAAGTTTCCCTTCTTTCATTCCTGCCTCGTGCTATAATGTTTGAAGTATGGAAAATGATACACTTCGTGTTCTTATCTACGTGATGCGGGAACAAACTCAACTATTCAGGCACTAATGACTAAGAATTTTTTTTCTCCAGGAGTTACAAAGGAGTTTTGAAAGGTAAGAGGTAAGCCTAAAGATAGGTAAAAATATAGAAGACAACTTGAGTTGAGTATTAGCTTACAAGTCTAGGATAAGGATACATGAGTTACTACACAGATCAGGAAGATTCTAAGATTTGAGTTAGACTTTAAAGACAACATCTCTTTATGTTTCTTGAAGTAGGAGCAGAGATTCAGTTAGTTAAGTAACAATTGTGCCTACAAAGTCAGTGCCATATATAGTAAGGCTACGAGCAAAGAGAGAACTACAGTTCATACAGGTTATACTTGAGGAAATATGGGCATAATTAAGTGAATTGCCTCAAGTGTAAACTATAATAGACAATGGAATTTCAGCACAACTACAAATTAAGACAAAGATCTTATGTCACAGTCATAAAAGTTGACTACTATTACACAATGGATAATATCATTTCAGTTCAGCGTGTCCAGTTGGCTATGTAAGGCTATCGAGAATCTGATGTACGGAGAATCAACATTGACATTTCATTCGTCATGACTTCCATAGTGGGAGAATCATATTAGCCTAGTACAACATATTTCAGTTTGGATTTTGGGGAGTTCTGGACTATTTAGCAGCAAAGACTATAAACCTTCGAGGATTTTTCACTTCGAAAGGGTGTGTTAAAAAGGAGCTTCATCTTTTTAAGTTTGTGTGTTAAATACACCATAGTTAGGTGATATCTTACCTAATTAGGTTCTTTGATTTTGATTTATCTTCAGAGCACGAGTATACTTTCCCTCATAGTCACCAGTGCATTGAGCGCCAAGCTCAGCATAGCAGGTCACTTAGATTAGATTTGCGCTAAGCGCCAAGCTTAGCATAGCAGGGCACTTTTGCCACCGCAGTTAGATTTGCATTGAGCGCCAGGATTAGCATAGTAGGGCTTTTTTTTTTTGCACCACAATTAGATTTGCATTGAGCGCCAGGCTTAGCATAGTAAGGCATTTTTTTCTACCGCAGTTAGATTACTGTTGGGTGCCAGGCTCAGTATAGTGGGGCGTACATGCCACTACAGTTAGCTATTTATTAGGACCACTATGCTATAGAGTACGAGACTTACTATGGCCGAAAGCACCTTCAGTTATAAAGCAATACGTTGAGCATGAGACTCAGCATACCAGAGCATAACTGTTGATTCAGTTTGAGTACAATGTGGTGTATAGGGAATTTTACACATCAACAAGGTAAAAGTCGAGTTATTGAGGATGTTCGCTGTATTTGGAGGTAATATGTGTTATGCTTCGCATAACATGAGGTTAAGAAAGATAGTCAGAAAGTTGATACTTTGTGTTGTATTTGAGGAACAAAAAGGAAATTAAGTCAGAAGATGAGTTTTTATAACTTCAACCCAAGTGGGGGAGCATCTTATAATAAACCGAGCCTATGGGAAGAGGGCGGTTACAATTCTAGCCGGAGAAAGACCAGCGAACCTAATAAGATTGGTTGAGATGATCAAAAGGTCAAGTTGACCATGGATCGATTGTTTTCATCAGATTGGAGCTTAGACTTACATGGAAGTGAATACACAGTTGCATTCAGACAAGGTTACCCCTTTTATCTAAGTTCAGTAAAGATCTAGAAGTGTGTGTTTATCTTGTATAATGGTGCCTTGACCTCTAGAGTGGAGTTCTTACTCTTGAGACAGTTCCACAATTTGCAAGTTCCAAAAGAATCTTTGAGATTTATATGGTGTTTTATCTATGAAGGTAATAGAATTCTAACTTGATATACCGAATCAATTTTTCTAGACCTTTTGAGGTCACTACGAGTGTTTTTTGGAAAATCTTTGACGTAGATGACTTGCTGTCAGTCTCTTTGGGATTAAGAAACCAAGGGTTCAAATTACTATTTGTGTTACTGCTATGGCATGGAGCATATGATAACGGTTTCTATAAATACTAAGAGTACTATATGTGTCGGGTACTGAGAGAACAAAACCCTACCAAAATACCATATCAAGTTGGTATGATTTAAGCTAAATATGACATCTAGAAGGACTCTCAAGAGAATGAAAAAAGTGAAATAGTAGAAGTATATCATTTTATGTATTTAGCAAGAATATATGACGGTTGTCATGTAGAAGAGTTGACTATCATAGTCTTTTGACTTGATTGACTCAGAAGACGGTTCAGTTTCAATGAGGAGATAGTGTGAGTTGGAATTTAGATGTTTAATACACTAATCAAAACAGTCTCAGTATATGGCTTTCCTTCGAGTACATAAAGGTAAAGGAGTAGCATAAACTTCTAAAAGATAAAGAGGCATGGGGAGAACTATAGCACCCAAATTTGGGAATTAACCAAGACAATTTGGTTTATAGAGTTATGACATTCCTATTTGTACTAAGAATTCATGCGGGTTCTATATTGATCCCAAGAGTTTACAACATGTCCTTAAGATAAAAGGGTCATCTCAGATATAACAACAAAGATTAGGGTTGATACACGATGTTCTTACACTATCCTTACGATATTTTCCACAAAAGTATGATATATAAGATTTATGTTCAGCAGTCGATGACTTAGTACGTTCATTGGAAGCATTTTGTTATTATCCAGGTAAATCATGTTACCGATGCACCGCACAAGGCGGGTCAGGCAAAGGTCAATCCACCAAAGATGGGGTAAGACAGTGGATCAGATATCCCATGTACCATAAGTAGTTATTTATCAATAGTAGATTATATTTGGCAGTGTTGTTAGGTAAGTCGAACAGAGTATGGACCACGATAGGTGGGTAGCCATGAGATAACACGCTGAAAATAGGGTAAGACATGTGAATCAGATATCCCATGTCCCGTAAGCATCTTATGATTGATGATAAGAGTAACAGATTCAGAATTAGCAGTTTTTCAGCAATAACGGAGGTTTACTTGCAGCCTGTAATAGTCGGGACTTCAACGAGACAATTAATTCATATGAAGTGCAGGGTGATGCGTCTTCTATCATAGATGATCTGTTGGCTCCGAAAATTGTGTACCAAGGCTAATTGGGAATTTGACGTAATATCTTAAGAGCCTAGGAGAGGTATTTCATAAGGTCCTATTTGGTCTATAGAAGTTGAGGATGTTAAGCAAGATAGCAGAATGATTTCTTTTGGTTCAAGCTCTATGGACCTTCAGTTTTGACTTTATGGTTTGATTACCCGGTAACTTAGAAGAAATTGAGTCAGTTGAGTGACTTTTGATAGAATCAATGAATCAGTGTACTTTATGTTGGATCACATTTCTTGTGCAGCACAGTAGTTGCATGGATGCAGTGTCGAAAAGGTTATAAAATCGCACTAGTTACCTTTGAGAAACAAATCGGAGGGATAGCTTACAGAATGGCTTTACCACCAACTTAGGAGTTCATTCGGGTTTTTAATATTTGCATGCTCCGAAATTACTCCCAAGACCCGAGCTACATTTTTCAGGTTATTGACCACGAGACGGTTCAGCTCGATCAGAAATTGACCTATGAGGAGGCCCCGATAGCTATTTTGGACAGGCAGGTTCGCCAGTTGAGATCCAAGAGTATTCCTTTTGTAAAACTGTTATGGAGGAACCATCTGAGTGAGGAGGATACTTGGGAGGTGGATCAGGACATTCGGGACAGATACTCGTAGATGTTTTCTTGAATTCATGTCAAACACAAAGAAGCTTCAATGCATCTGTGCATTGGTTATAGGTATACTGTTTATGTGTTTTCACGAAGATTTTAACTAATAGATAATGCGTTTACATACTCGCATTTACCTGTTGACTCATTTGAGTTACATTGGTGTTATATTCTTTATTTGTAAATTTTGCATCATGGTACGGGATCGCCCGGTACCCCATTTTGCATGAGATTGATGGTATGGAGTCGCTCGGAACTCCCTAATATGTGTTGGTTTATAAATTATGATTGTTGGGTTTATCAATTATGATTGTTGGGTGTTATGGCTAGTGTTTTTTGCGATAGGTATATAAATGGCATAGTCCTAATTACAGGGGAAACTCTGTCAAAATTTCGGTAGGTCTAAAAGACTTGTTAAGACGATTAAGGTTTGCCAATGCGTCCTTCTTTGGCCATGTGCAAAGTCTTTCTTACGTTCGACGATGAACGTGATTTGAAGGGAGGGAGAATGTAACAACTCGATATTTTTTCAAGTGTTTTGAATTACTTCCTTTTTTTAATCTATTAAATTTTAGCCGGTTTCTGATAGAATCGAATAAGTATAGTATATATTTACATTAGATATATATACACACCTACATATATATATACACAAAGATATATATTTTCTAGGAAATTTATAGGTATATATAGACATATATGTGTAATAAGGTGTAAGTTGGAGAATTAAATTAGGGGCTAAATAGCAAAATAGGGTTTGAGTGGGAAAAGAAGTGGGGCAAGCCCACTCCCTTTTTCTTCTGCCACGTTGGAAGTGACTAAGGGAGTATAACTTTGGGCTCTTTCTTGGTTTCGGTACAGACAAAGAACAAGCAAACAAAAAATAAAACGGACTAGAGGGTCTCTGGTTCGGTTTAGCAGATGCAAGGAGCAGTCCGTAAAGGGCAAAAAGATCCTTCTAATTCAATCACTATATTCAGGTATAGTATTCAATTTCATAATATCGGTGTATAGCTATGTTCTTGAATTGGATTAGGGATAAATAGCATTATTTATTATTTTAATATAGGAAGCAATTATTATGCAATCATTGGAGGGACCAAATAGCATTAGATTGAAAGTGGGTTTTCAAAGTGTTGAATTTGTGCAATTCTCGTGCACTGTGTCAGTGCCAAATTTTTATCTCAATTCTTTCCTTCTTAATATATTACAGTTATGACTATTTGGAGAATAGATCATATTTTTATATTTGTTTATCAGAAGTATTAAGATACAGTTTGATCGTTCTAAGGAAATTATGAAATTTCGGTATAAAATATTGAGATTGAACCTTTAGCTTACAAATTAGGAATATGATATTTGACCCATTAACTTGGACCTGTTATTTATATGATTGAATAGATTGAGGCTATTGGAAATCGTTTGAAGAGAATTTGGCATTTCAAGAGAGGTTGCGTTCCGGTTATAAGGCAAGTGAGACTTAAACTCTTAGTTTACTTGCTTTTCATAAAAAAGCATATGAATTGTATTTTATGTACGCATTTAAACCATTTAGTTCGTGTGGGTGGGCAAGCATGATATAAATTGGATAATTTCCAAGAGTCTAAAGTAACGACCTTATGAGTCATTTAGCGTAAATTCGCTTAAATAGATATTTGCTATACATATATAGTCTTGACTTGGTATTGATTGGATGTTTATTCCAATGTATCATATCTTCAAAGGAGCATACTCTGGCAAGCCCCATTGGGTTCAGTCGGAGGTACATGCCAGATTTATAAGTGACCCGGGTAAGATGTGGGTAAATAATCCCCACACCGAAAGACGGGGTAAGACATGGACAAATACGTATCGTGTCCCATGAGAATAGATTCAGATTCAATGTATTTCATATAAGTGACCTGGGTAAGATGTGGGTAAGTAATCCCTACTCCGGAAGACGGGGTAACAAATGGACATATAAGTACCGTGTCCCGTGAGCACAGATTCAGACATAGTGTATCTCCTGTATTGCTTGTTTATACTTCATGATTTCAGCTTCATCTTCAGTGTTCATATATACATTTAATATACTTGTACTATTTAATTGCTTTTATGCATTATCAAGAATTTCTAAGACTTGCCCCAGGGGTAAGCTGAGAGTGTGTCGATGATCTTGTTGGGTTTTTTAGACTCACGCTTGTTGATGTTTGTATGTGTGCAGGTGTTGATAATAGTAACCAGGTAGCCGATACTTGATCATTCCAACTCTATAACAGCCCAGCCCACTAGTGATATTGTCCGCTTTGGGCCTAGGTCCGCACGGCTTTAAAACACGTCACTAGGAGGTAAGGCATGCTTACTTATATACCCAGCACCTCTCCTATATAATGCCGATGTGAGACTTTCCTCCTAAGCTGGGGTGTCACATACACCCCCTCTTATGGACTCAGCGTCCTCGCTGAGGTTTGCCCCACATCATGGGATTTTCCTAGACTCAGTACTGAGGTTTGCCCCGCCTACCTAGGATTTGCCTAAACTCAGTTGAACTCTAGCCCACCATCGACAAGGCTGACACATGAGTGGCTATGATACCATGTGTAACAGCCCAACCCACTAGTGATATTGTCTGCTTCAGGCATAGGTTCGCATGGCTTTAAAACGTGCCACTAGGAGGTAAAGCATGCTTACTTATATACCCAGAACTTCTCCTGTGTTATGCTGATGTGGGACTTCCGTCCTAAGTTGGGGTGTCACATGTTGTTAGCTGATTAGCCTTGCATTTATTTGTTAATCCTGAGGATTTGGCCTAAAATGTGATATGCTTAGCCTGTGTCTGTTTGGTTTTGATCCTTAATGTTCTGCATACACAAAGAAAACATAGATTAGTCAAGAGGTAGGAGTTAAGGTTAAGACTAGAAATAAAAGGTTTCATTTCATGTAACGACCCACCAGGTCGTTATTGGACCTTCCGCAACCCGCGTACAAAAACCAAGTGTATCATCGTAAGATTGGTCCACGAGGGAGTTTTTAAGTGTAATATTTACTCGTAATTGAATTAGATGAGAGTTAAAAGTTGTGGGCCCGGGCAAGACGTCTTCGCTACAGTGGATAGATGACCGCCATAGCGATCCTGCTGTAGCGGACTAGTAGTCCACTTGCAGCGGTATATGCGGACCAGTACTTGTGTGTAATGACTTTATTTCGGGATTTAACCCCCTTTGTCCATAAAACTCGTCTACTAAGCCTTCATTAGGGTATTTCCATAGTAAAATACTTGATGACTAGGTAAAAGTAGCCCTTCAAACATCCTTCGTGCTATCTTCCCTAAAGATTCCTCTATCACGATTTTCGGCTCAAAGACGAGATGGTGGATATTCCATGAACGTTCGTGAAAGTTGTTCGGCAACGAGGTAGGTTATGGTTTGCTTGAGTTAGACTTTGATTATTAAGTCATATACATGCTATAGAATTAACGAGAAAAAGCATGATTAGGTCTTCAAACATGGAGTTCGGTTGAATATTGCTTAGGTTAAGATATATGCTGATTTTTGTGGGAATCGTGCCATTAATTGAATGAGTGAACCAAGATGCGTAGTTGATATGCCAAAAAGGGAAGTAAAGTAGTGAATATGGTTTGTTATTGATCTAGGTAAAGGGTGGGCAATATGCAATTATCGAGTTGGCTAGAATAGAGTCTAGTTGCACCATGGGTGGAACGACCTGTTGCTAAATTGTAGGTATCCTCAATGAGTATTCATGTTGTTGTTATTCTATGTACTGATCATACGGGAATCGTCAGTATTTACTTTCTTGTCGATTCAGAGTGATTCCTTACGTGTGTTATTGACGGGTCGAGTTTGAGTCTTGGCGTGGCTATTGTGTGATGACGTGTATTCTAATTTTATATATCCTCATGCAACATTCACATTGTTAGGAGGTTGATTTCCTGAGTCCTGATATGACTTGTGACGTGGTGACTTGTGTTCCTTGATATCAATTTATTGATTGTTCACATTCCTTATTGATTGTGGAATGGAAATACATTATGATGAGAAAGATAATATAAATAAAGAGAAGAAACGAACCAGATTTTTGGGCCAGGACCAATGCGGATAAAAGACAATTTTTGGATAACATAATAAAGGTTTTTAAAGACTAAACCATTTTTACAACTAAAATCAGACTTATCCAAAAAATGAATGGAATCATATTTGTGACTTGGAATTCTGGAAAGATGTTTTGGAACAGTGTATGGTTGGACCGACAGGTTTCGATGTGGACAATCTATGAATAAAAGACTATACACATATATATATATATATATATATATATATACGGGATATACCCGATGTACATTATCCTTATAAGTGAAAGGACAAAAAACTACTCTTATCTGGATATCTTAAATCCGAACTTAAAGTACGCTCACATAAAGGAAATTTCTTTAACTCTTCCAAAAAAAAGAAGATATGCCATGACTGTATTTTATATGGGAAACTAAACAAAACATAAACAGTTCGTACAAAATCACACATTGAAGCTCGAAAGTCAACCATATAATACGGATCCTTAATACTAGGGTGCTTAAAACCTTTCCTAGGGAATCACCAGAATCCTTACCTAGAACTTTCGTCACAAAGTCTTGCATTTGAATAATCCTTTGAACTTGGTTTTCCTAGTTCACCCATCAATTAGGTGGCGATTCTTTTCCAAAACAAAATCCGAAAGAGCACCAACAACCTCCTAGTAGCTTTTCGAGCGCTAACCTCGCCCGCAAAATGCGAACCGTAACAATACTAATCTTAGTCGGCCTATGATTTCTACCAGTACATAGTGTTTGTACTGACACTACCTTGTTGCACCGTTTTTTTAGTGCAGATTGTGTGCCAGAGACTTCGTCCAAACCTCACATTTAGCCTGATGCCATTTTTAGATCAGTTCCGTGGGTGAGCTCCTATCTATGACATGCCGCCTGAAGATCTTTTTTTATTGATGTCTATTTCCTTTCCAGACATTTATGATATTTATAGACAGATATTTATTCTTTAGACAGCTTTATGTTTTAGAGTCCTTGTATGATGACAAGCGGATCTTTGGGGTTGTAATAGTTAGGATTCCGCACTTTTATTTTATTATGGCATGACTAGACAGTTTTATGAATATATTCTTGTTATTGATTTATAATCGGTTTAATGAATGAGAATTTGGTTAGAGGAATGGTTCGCCCACTAGGAGGGTTAGTGTGGGTGCCATCACGACGGGTTGGGTCATGAAAAAGTTAGTATCAGAGCTCTAGGTTTGTCGATCTCGTGTACAAGAACATGTCTACTAGAATCTTACGGATAGCTACGGAGACGTCTGTACTTATCTTCGAGAGGCTATGCGACACTAGGAAAATTCAAGTTGGTTCTTTCTTTCATGCTACTTGATTCCAATTGGTATCTGCATGAATCAAACTAGTATCTGACTTTTCTTTCTATTCTCTCACAGATGGTGAGGGCTGGTGTGAGGGCAGCCGTGGATGAGGTGCCCGAGCCGACCGTGGGGCCGTAGCTCGAGGTAGAGGTCAGGTTAAAGGCGGTAGTTGAGATAGAGGCCGGAGAGCAGCACCAGCCAGAAGCAAGCCTCCTGCGGCTGGTCAGGCTCATGCTGGGTCCCCCGCGCCTCAAGTAGATCCAGATGAGGAAGCAGAGTTTGCAGCAGCACTAGCTCCGCTAGACGCTGTGGCTGCTCCAGTGTTGACAGATGTTACGGGACGAGTGTTAAACCTACTGAACGGTTTGACTGAGACAGGTGTGTTACCAGCCGTTCCAGCTGGCCAGGGTGTGAGATTAGGTGATCAGGCTCCAGACAGAGTCCGTGCTCCAGGGGCGCAACATGCTGCAGTTGTGGCCCCACATTTAGATGAGGCTCCAGGACCTGAAGTATTTTCTAGACCAGTGGCAGGGCCGGTGATGATTGGTAAGGAGTATGATTTGTTTTGGAGGTTTACTAAGGTGAAGCCTCCAGTTTTCTATGACACTGAGACTGAGGATGCTTACGAGTTTTTTATTGATTGTCATCAGAGGCTCTATAAGTTAGGGGTGGTTGACAAGCATGGTGTTGAGTTCGTGACCTTCCACCTCTTAGGTGACACCAAGTTGTGGTGGAAGGCCTATATGGAGTGTAGACCAGCTGGGTTGCCTCCGTTGACTTGGGCTCAGTTCTATTCAGTATTCTTGGAGAAGTACGTCACGCATACTATAAGGGATATGAGACGTAATGAGTTTAATAACATTGAGCAGGGTAATACGTCAGTTGCTGCTTATGAGGCTCGGTTCGATTCTTTGTCTCCTTATGCTCTTCAGCCATTACCTATTAAGAAGGAGAGAGTTAGAAGATATGTGAAAAGGTTGAACACTTCTCTTCAGTTGTCAGCTCTTCAGCTTATGGCTTCAGGCTCTTCCTTCCAGGAGGTGGTGGATCATGTTAGGACCGTCAAAGCTGTTAGGCAGGATAGTTATAATAAGTAGAGAAAAGACATCATTTAACCCTTGAACTTGGCACGAAAACTCACTTTAGCAACTAAACTTAAGTTGTATTTATATACCCCCCCCCCCCCCCCTTAACAACTTTCATTTCAATTATTTTCCACCCCAAATGCTGACGTGGCAAAAAAAAAAATAGAGAGTAAACAACACAAAAAGTGGACCCACTGATATATATATATATATATTATTATACAATTAAAAAATAAAATAAAAATAATATACAATTAAAAAATAAAATGGGTCCCATAATCCTAACATTTTCAGCCTTTCTACCTTCTTCTAACCCACCCCTCCTCTCCTTCTTCCCCATTATTTCAACCTCCTTTCTTCATCCTCTCCTTCTTCCCCTTCTTCACAACCCCCGCCCTCCTCCCCCGTTTCCACGCCCCACAGCCCCGCCCTCTCTCCGCCGTTTCCACCCCCACAGCCCCTCCCCACCACCTTCTTCTCCACCCCACAGCCCCGCCCCCACCACCTTCCTCCTTCTTCTTCTTCTTCACAAATCCCTCTTTCTCTCTATATTCTCATCATTCTTTTCTTTTCATTTTCACCATCTTTTGATTTCTTGATTTTGATTTTTGTTTTCTTTCAAAAATAAAGTTATGGAATAATGATTATGGAAGAAATAGGGTTGCTAATAATAATCATAATGGCCAACAATAACAACCAAAACAACCAATTTGAACGAATTTGAGTGTAAGTGGGACTAATTTGAGAAGGAGTTGGATGAAATTTGTTGGGGGAGATGATGGTGGTGGTGATTGTTTTTTCTTTTAAGGGCAATTCGTCCAAACTAATAATGGCCAACAATAACAACCAAAACAATCAATTTGGACGAATTTGAGTGTAAGTGGGACTAATTTGAGAAGGAATTGGATGAAATTCGGTGGGGAGATGATGGTGGTGGTGGTGGGTGTGGGTTAAAGATGATGGTGATGATTTTTTTTTAAGGGAAATTTGTCCAATTTGGACTGATAATAATAATTTTTTTTTTGGCGGCAGCGGTGGCGTCGGCAGCGGCGTAGTGGTTGCTAAAGTAGGGTGAGGATGAGGAGAAAGAAGAAGAAAGAGAAAATGGTGAAGAAGAAGAAAGAGAAAGAGAAAAAATAATAAAAGAAAAACAAAAAATGAAGTGTTGGTAATTTTTTACATGGAAATGACGTGGCAACGATGTGGAAATGACGTGGCAACGATATGGTAATGACGTGGCGCGAGTGTAATACACCTCACCTTGTGAGAGTGGTATTATTTTTTTAGGGTGGAAAATAATTGAAATGAAAGTTGTTAAGGGGGGTATATAAATACAACTTAAGTTTAGTTGCTAAAGTGAGTTTTCGTGTAAAGTTCAAGGGTTAAATGACGTCTTTTCTCTAATAAGTATGCAGAGAAAATGGCCCGTAAGGGTGGTGGTTTCAGTGGTTCATTCTCCCGAGGACAGAGTTCCCAGGTTTATTCAAGACGTCCTATTCAGTCAGTTATGCAGGTTTCTGCTAGAGGACTATTAGGGGCCGGTCATTACTCTTCCAGTCAGCAAGGGGATTCACAACCCTGATTTTCAGACCATGGTGGTTATTCGGCTTCATCCATTTATGTTCAGCGGCCTATACTAGACCGTGGATGTTTTAAGTGCGGTAGGGGCATTTCAATAGAAATTGTCCCAGACTTAGACACGATGGCCAGGGTGCTCAGTATCAGCCTCCCAAGACTCTAGTTTCATCAGCTAGAGGAGGAGGAACTTATGGTGGGAACCGTGCTCAGACTGGGTGTGGCGGTCACACAACGGGTGTTGACACCTAATATTTGACCTCTCATAATTTATTTTTATTACCCAGAGTCCTTGAATGTTAAATGGGGTGGAATATGTATTTTAGAAGTCAAAATGATTTAACAAAATTATTTAGATAATATTTTACCATTCTTCTTTGGTAAAATAAATTCTATAATGTTATAAATCATTTGAAAATTAATTTTCAACAATTATGATATATTTGCTAAATTTAATCAAGGAAATGAATTAAAATAATTATTTATTTTAATTGTTTGAATTATCATAAATCAATTGGCAAATATTTTACCCTGTTTAATCCAAAAAATCTGGTTAATCAAATGAATTAATTATTTTACTCCTCAATTCTTAATTTGGCATTTATCATAATTAATTGGGTATTTAATTATGTTTAATTCCACAAATTGTTGGTTATGAGGCTAGTAGTGGTTATAATTGAAATATTTTAAATGCTTGCCTTGATTGAAAACCAATTCTATGTTTTTAAGCCAATTAAGACCATTATTGCAAAAACAAAAAACAAAAAAAAACTAGCCCTTAATTGTTTAATTAAGTTTAATT
Organism: Lycium barbarum; assembly: GCF_019175385.1. Lineage (NCBI taxonomy): Eukaryota > Viridiplantae > Streptophyta > Magnoliopsida > Solanales > Solanaceae > Lycium > Lycium barbarum. The sequence continues at coordinate 42,649,888 of NC_083340.1, read as the reverse complement.
TTCCAGGATTGAAACAACTAGATTCATGGTTGAAATTCAATTAGGTCATAAATGCAATTAGTTTATTTGATTAATTAAGCCGAATATGGCCACAATTGAAATAGCCTATTGCATAGGTCAAGGTCAATTTGAGGCTACGTTCGCAATTTAAGTCCCTCTGCTTAATTAACCATGATTATTTGGTTAATTAATCTTGAGTTGACCATGAAATAAGGAGGTTAAATTAACTGGTCTTTTCTTAATTGTGGCCAGTTATTAAAATTAGGTGTCAAAATTCTCGTGCATACACACATATATACACTGGCACATGTATACCACGCATATATATATAATGTCCCATTCCTGTCACGAGCCAACCCGCCATGATTGGCACCCACACTAACTCCTAGTGGGTGAACCAATACGCTTAACCATCTACTCATTTCAAGTTCATTATTACTTAGCCAATTCATTCAGTTCACAATAAATTAAATGCAACATTAAATCAAAAGTAGTCATGTCATAAAATAATAATGTAAATGCGGAAGTCCTAACTATGACAACCCCAAAATCCGAAAGTCACCATACAAGGACTCTAATCCAAAAACATGTTTAAGGAATTCATACTATTTGAAATAAATAAACATCAATGTCTGGAATGGAAATAGACATTAGACAAGGAAGATCTTCGGGCGGCCTGGCATGGATAAAAGCTCACCCTCAATCTGTCCGCAAATGGCCTCAAGCAAAATGTGAGGTCGAGTAGCAGTCTCTGGATCACAATCTGCACTCAAAAGAATCCAACAAGGTAGTATCAGTACAAACACTATGTATCGGTAGATATCATAGGCCGACTAAGATTAGTATCATGCATGCATCATTAAATCAATAAAATAGACAAACCAGTCAACAACATATAATCAGATAGCCCACATCAAGTCAACTAAAGATATTAATAATCAAGTCAACGGAAACAAGAAATGGAATAAACCTCCCAACAACATTCTCACTTACTTAGCCACTGATCACTTATGTACATACGTGCTAATTGGTGTCTTAGCCCAATAGCCATGACCTGCAGGGGACCCATGGTGTCTATGTACCACTCGTTTTGGAACGAACCTCGGACCACGAGGCCATAATCTGGGTCACATCCTCACCCCCAGTCAAATGTGCCCATAATCTGGGTCATATCTTCACCCCCGTCAAATGTGCCCATAATCTAGGTCACATCCTTACCCCTGTCAAATGGTCACATCACTTTCAATGATCGATTATCAAGTAGTATCTCATTTTCATCAAGATGATCATATTAAGTTCTCACCACAATTGTCATCAAAATATAGATCATAACACATCGAATAATGGCATTAAGCCCACATTATCACTCAATCAATAGCATATAGGAATTCCTACGACACATTATGCCCGAAGACTAGACATGTGTTCTCCTATCAATCTCATAACACATACAATAAACTAATCAAAGTCTAACTCAAGTAGACCGCAACCTACCTCAACTGCAGAGCTGGAACACTATAAATCACTCCGCTATAGCCTTTCCCTTCCATAATGCCTCAGAACTCTCAAAGTCTAGCAATTAAGATGCTAAATAAGTCACAATCACTTTAGTCAACAATATCAATTCAATGAACACCCTTCCACTTTACCCCTTTCTAATGGGTGAATGCTTACTAGGTGTAAATCGTCCTAACATTGGCCTTAGCAACCATAAACTATCAATTCATAAGGTTATTCATTCAAGTTATCTCTTCCAAGCAATTTCTATGGTCAAGCTACCATCTTTATGAAATCCTAAGTCTCAATTCACTTAGTTCATGTCTCTAATAGTTCAATTCTTGATTAGAAAGTGATAACCCAAGCCTTTAGATGATAATCACATAATAATGTTCATAACCCACCACGATTAAAGGTCTATTAGGTTCTAGGGTTTCTAGTCTCAATTCACCATTGTAGACCTATTAGAATGATGATAATCTTAGTGATGAAAGCATAATGAAGGAAGGAATGGTTGAGACTTACCTCTCAAGAATATTCTTACCCTAGCCTTAGAATTTTACCCTAGATGCTCCTTGTCAACTGTTTTGAAGTTTTATGAATAAAGAATTCAGAACTAGGTGTTTAAAAATAGGGATTCTGCCCCCGTCGATCGCTGAGGCGGTGATTCTGTCATTGTAGCGGTCTCGCTACAGCTATCCCTTGACTAAAAGCTTACCTCCGCGGAGGCGAGCACGGTCCCGCTATAGCACAACTGCTACAGTGGTCCAGTGTCCGCCATAGCAGACACCCCCAATTCCCATTTGTCAGTGGCGGTGAGAGATATACCGCTACAGCGGCCAGCGGTGCCACTAGACCAGTGAACTCGCTAATTTTCACAGTTTTCCACTCTACCACACTATACTTCATCCGAGGCCTCACAAACACAAACCAAACATGCACATTAATGTAAAACACCATACGGACTCACCCGTGGCCTCAGAATCCCCAATGGAGGTCTAATTTCCTACTTCACCCCCAAATGAACTCAACACAACCAAACAGTGATCACAAACAAGCCAAGTTTTCAGTTCTTAGACTTCTACATTCGAGTTTCTATCAGCTCGCTCTACCCTTGGAAGGACTCTATTTGGTAGAGTGATCCTAGATTTTCCATAACAAACCAGGAGGGTCGTTACAATTCCACGATCCCTTTAAATTTGGTCGAGTCCAGGCTCAAATGACCAAGACTCGGGCCACTTCCATATATACACACATACACAGACCAAACAAACCCTAAAGTCTTTCAGTTGAAAGACCAGGGTTTGAGAGCAAACCCTAGAGGCGCCGCCCTTCGTTCCTTTTATCTTTCTTGAATCATATGTCGGAAACGACAAGATTTACGGGCCCTTGAGGCCCCATGTTGACTTGGTATGGCTGAGAATGGCAAGAGCATTTATTGCTCTGCCATTTCTCAACTAAATCTACCTCATTTCAACCCAAACGAGGTATTATCCCTCTTTTCCCTTTGCTTTTTCTACATTGTAACGTTCAAGAAGGTACAAATCCTTAATGGATTTTGTCTTACCTTCATTTAAATCCTCAAGTTGTATTGGCTCATGAGGAGCCGAAAGGATTGATCAATTTTTTGGTCAAATTTTTCCTTCTGTTTGTTTGTTCATTAAATCTCAGCCTTTGAATGTGGTTTTCAAAGTAAGCAATTCTCATATTTGCAAAGTCCCACATCGAGTTGAGATTAGGGTTTTTTCAGATCTGGGGTTCTATATAAAGACCCTATTTCTCACTATTTGGCAAGACTTGAAATGGATATACACATATATTCACTAAAAGAACTCGATTCCTTTTAAGTTTTGGCAAAACATTGCTCTGAAACTTCAATTTTCGAGTTTAAGTAAAATTTTAATATTTGTTTTCTTTGTGTGGTTTGGTGGCTGAGTGTGATGTGAAGGAGCACAAGGATCTCCAATTCCAACACTCGACTAAGGCTGCACTCGAAAAAGGTAATATTCCATCCCTTTATTTTATTTTATTTTTGGTCTTGGTTTCTATTTAATCATGGGCTATTTGTTATGTGTTTAGTTATTTAGTCTAATTTGTTTAGTATTGTAGTTGGTATGAAACTTTGTTTACTTATTTAGTCTATTTTGCTTAGTATTGTAGTTAGTATAAAATTATACTCAAGGTGGTTTAGCTTGTTTAATTAATTTAACATAGTAGCTTAGTATGAAACTATGCTTAGTTTAGCTTTCTCTGCTTTGGTTTAATTTTGTAATTTAGGCTGTTTAGAATCCTGTTCATTACAAGTAAGATCAAAATATGTACTAATGGCTATGGTAGTATACAATAGTTGCTTGAAATTCCTTGTTAACAGGTTGATTAATATGATTTCCATGTAATAAGGAATGATTCTACTTTGAGATTGTGTGGTTTGTCTTTAAGGTTAAGAAACTGTGCTATACATGTGTATGCTTTGAAACATGATCGAGCTGCCTAGACCCCGTTGTTATCTAAGTCATAACTTTCTTAAATGAGCAACACCATGTTAAATTTGTTAAAGGCTAAAACTGTTACACTCTATATGTCATGTGTTAATCAATATAAAATGGGGGCATTTGTCTAATCTCTATCTAGGGTCATATAGGCTTGAACTTAGCTTGGATTGTCTTTAATCACTTGTCTTAAATGAAAACTAAGAAGGTCTTGCATTGTTGAGTCTTGGTCTGTGTTTTGTTGGAGTCCACTAATCTGTAATGTGAGTTTTCACTATTTTAGAGAAGGGTTTTTGTAATGTGATGGTCTATATTTTAAACCAACATTGAAGGCTAGTGATCATGTACCGTTTCTTGTTATGGTGAGTTTTGTTTTTTCTGTTAAAAGGGATTTCAAAGTAATAGAGAATTAGACTTTAATCCAAGACCCATTTCACTCGTCACCCTTTATTTGGGCACTGTTAAAATGAGCATTTGGTTTAACTAAGATAGTTGGTTTCTTTGTCTGAATCTTATGCCTATGTTTACCCCTTTTGTTTAAAGAAAAAAAAAGGTCCAGGTTCTCAATCTCATTTAGGAGTTATTATTTACCTTCATGGACTGTTTGCACTTATATTTATTTACCCAGATTTTAAAAAAGGAAAGTTGGTTCTGTTTTTGTACATGTCTAAGTATTTTATATGATTTTGAGTCTTATTTGATACTGTTTAATCGTTGGCTTGCTATCTAAAATGGGCATAATGGGTAAATCCTACACTTGATAATATAAATATTCAACTAACCATTAATAAACCTTTAAAGGGATCAGTCTAGTACACCCTCTTGAATTTGATCTAAATCAGTATCTTCACACTTAAGTGGTCTGTTGCTATATCTAAAATAAGTATGAAGGTGAATATAGTTTGGTATTGATACATAACTGCTTATTGTAAGGAACAAGTCACTTAGCATACACAGTCCTCTACTTTGAAAAGAATTAGAAACTTTGTAATGTTAAAAAGATTTTGGTTAATTGGTTATGGCTAAAAGGGATAATTAATTGCATTTCTTCTTTTTTCTGGAATTTCTTAACTTGTTCTTGCATGGACCTCCGTGTAAAAACTTAGTGTTAATTCCATGAAAACTTTACATTTGCCTTCTATGTGTTGTTTATGTTAGTGTCATGAGTTGAATGTATACGAAGTATACATGACTTGTATACACTGGAAGTGTATACAAAGAATAATATTTTGTATATGCTTGGACAAATATAAGATTGTTTTCATTTGGTTAAAGATTAGGCCATTTCGACCCTTCTCTAAGTACAGTCATGTGGGCTTGAGTTTAAAATCTGCATTTATTTGCATTTGGTCTTAGTTTCATTTGAGTGTCCAAGACTGAGTTTGTTTTGGTGCTGGGACTGTGTATATCTTTACATTTTGGGCCTCATTTAGTCATGTTCGTTTCCTTGCATTTTGGGTCGTTGTTTACACTTTGCTAAGGATTGAAATTTGGTTTTTGTTTACATTACTTGGTTTAATTTAAGGACTGTCCTTATGTCATGTCTTGTTTATTTGTATACATGAATCACATATACTCAATTATTTTCATACTTAGTGTAAACAACCTCTAATCCATATCATTTTTATATGTCGCATGTGATGTAATATCGGGCCATTTGGGCTTTTTCTGGCATAAAACCTTTGTGGGCCAGAGGCCCAACATCACTTCTTGATTGAGTCCGAGAGAAAGATAGAAAGGAAAGCTAATATATTGAAGGCCCAGTCATGGGTGAAAATGGCACTGATGGGATAGGGTAGGCCCATCAGTTAAAATTCACATTTTTTCTCTCTTCCTTTACTTCATATATATCTTGCATGTACATATATTATATGTGTAACAATGTGATAATGAAACCCTTATGTATGCTAGAACCTAGGAAAACACATAGTATTTTAGGAAAGTCGCCTCCAACATTTTCAAACTTAACCGTTCTCAAATCGTGTGAATTGGATTCTTAATTCAAATTGGTTAAGTTTAAACTGGATAAATGCGGTAATAAAGGCTAAATGGTTTTCAAAAGGCTAAGTAGCAAATTTTGGACCTTTCGTCCTTAGCAAAAATCTGATAGATACCTGTTTTGGACCTCAAGCCCATCATTAAAATTATAAATTGCTTAATGGACTTTAAAATCGAATTTGAATTGGAAATAAAAAAATAAATTGATTTCAAAGGTGATTATGTGGTTACAAATGATAAATTTAAACTTGGGTTGATTGTTTAATAAAAGAGATACCAAAATCTTGGACATTTTCCAGAAACTAAAAAGATTGTAAATTTGGACTTTGAAAAGTTGAGTGAAATTTGAGACTTGATAGGCCAAAAGCCCAAAAACCTGTGGATTAAAAAAGTAAAGGAAATTCATTTGGGCCAATTTTGAGGAAAGATTGGTTCGGGAGTTGGAATACAAATTGACTATATGGGCTTCAAAGTGAGTTAAAATCGGACTTGAATTTTTTGAAAAAAAAAACACTTCCATTATTCTTATATATGTATAAAAATCGGAGATATACTCCATAGTTTCTTATATTATATGTATAAAACCCATAAGTACTAAACTCATTTTATTTGGACTAGAATAGTAGCGACTTTACTCGGGAGAAATTCCGGGTGTGTCCTAGTCTGGCAATAAAGTGAGTTGAACACTTATGCGGATTTTCCAACCCAAAACCCCCTTTTATGCTAAAATTTCTTTTGAGTTCATGATATAAAATAAATGAATTTTTTGCGAAAAATTAAACACTTAAGCAAATAATACATTAATCACACATTGAAGCTCGTAGGTCAATCATATTCTATAGATCTTTAATACTAGAGCACGCAAAACCTTCCCTAAGGGATCACCAGAACCCTTACCTCGAACTTTAGTACAAAAGGATTTCTCTCTTGCTTGAAAAATCTTTTACCCACGTTTCCTAATTTTCCTTAGTAAATTAGGTGGCGACTCTAAATTACTAAAATCCAATTAAAGCACCAACAACCTCGTAGTAGCTTTTATCCTTTAACCTGCATAAAGGGGAATTGTAAAAATAGGTAGAGGTAGCACCCAGCCTAGCAGAGGCGGATCTTATTCAGGAAGATGTGGACATCAGCCCGGTAGGGGCAGAGCTCAGACAATACAGGTTGATTGTGGAGGTTCACAAGCTAGTGGAGGATGGGTTCATTGCTATGCCTTTCCTTGTAGATCAGAGTCTGAGGGTTCAGATGCAGTCATTACAGGTAACATCTCAGTCTGTCACCGGATGGTTTCTGTGTTGTTTGATCCGGGTTCTACATTCTCTTATGTGTCTACATACTTCTCTATGGGTCTTGATATGGTCTGTGATTTGCTTGATGCCCCTATTTATGTATCTACTCCAGTTGGACACTCTGTGGTTGTAGATAGAGTATATCGGTCTTATACTATCACATTTTTAGGGTATCGTACATGGGTTGATTTAGTGATTCTTGACATGGTAGATTTTGATGTTATTTTGGGTATAAGTTGGCTAGCTCCTTACCTGCGATTCTAGACTGTCATACCAAGACAGTTACCTTAGTTATGCCAGGTATGTCTAGACTTGAGTGGAAAAGTACCCCTAGTCCCTCCCTAAAGAAGATAATTTCTTTTCTTCGTGCCAAAAAGCTATTTAATAGATGGTGCTGGGCTTATTTGGCGCATATTCGTGATACTAGTGCTGACGTTCCATCTCTTGAGTCAGTTTCTATGGTGTGTGATTTTTCCTAGGTGTTTCGCATGGACTTGCCAGGTATGCCACCCACCGTGATATTGACTTTTGTATTGACTTAGAGCTAGGGACTCGCCCTATTTCTATTCTGCCATATCGGATGGCACCAGCAAATATGAGGGAGTTGAAAGAGAAGCTTCAGGATCTTTTGAGTAAGGGATTTATCAGACCGAGCGTCTCCCCTTGGGGCACTCCTGTATTGTTTGTGAAGAAGAAGGATGGGACTATGCGGATGTACATTGATTACCGCCAGTTGAAAAAAGTCACCATTCTAAAGAAGTACCCCATTCCTCGTATTGATGATCTATTTGACCAGCTTCAGGGGCTTATGTGTTTTCTAAGATTGACTTGAGATCGGGGTAACATCAATTAGAGATCTGAGCTGAAGATATTCCTAAGACAGCTTTTCAGGCTCGCTATGGCCACTACGAGTTTCTTGTTATGTCATTTGGGCTTACCAATGCCCCAACTGCTTTTATGGATTTGATGAATAGCATCTTTAAGCCATACTTAGATTCCTTTGTAATTGTGTTCATTGATGACATTTTGGTTTACTCGCGGAGTAGAGAGGATCAAGAGAAACACTTGAGGATTGTTCTTGGGTTGCCGAGAGACAAGGAGTTGTATGCTAAGTTTTCAAAATGTGAGTTTTGGCTGGAGACTATATCTTTCATAGGTAATGTGGTTTCGAAAGAGGGGATTATAGTGGATCCTAAGAAGATTGAGGCAGTGAGAGATTAGGCTAGGCCCATTTCAGTGACAGAGATTCACAGTTTCGTGGGTTTGGCTAGCTACTACCATCGGTTCGCGAAGGGGTTTGCTTCTGTTGCCTCGCATTTGACCCGTTTGACTCAGAAAGAAGTATTTTTCAGCGGTTCGATGAGTATGAGGAGTGCTTTCAAAAGTTGAAGACTTTATTGACTACAACTCCGATTCTAGCCTTGCCGTGGAGGGCAAAGACTTTATGGTGTATTGTGACGCTTTTTATTCTGGTTGGGTGCTATGTTGATGCAGGAAAAAAGGTTATTGCCTATGCTTCCAAACAACTAAATATTCATGAAAGAACTATCCTATGCACGATTTGAAGTTGGCGGCGGTGGTATTTTCTTTGAAGATTTGGAGGCACTATCTTTATGGTATCCATTGTGAGGCATTCACCGGTCATCACAGTCTTCAACATGTGTTTACTCAGAGGGATCTTAATTTTAAGCAGTAGAGATGGGTGGAGTTGCTTAAGGATTATGACATTACCATTTTATATCATCCTGTTAAGGCAAACATGGTAGCGGATGCCATGAGCAGGAAATCAGCTAGTATGGGTAGTTTGGCTTGCTTGATCGTTTTGGATCGTCCGTTAGCCATAGAGGTTCACTCTCTGTCTAACAGTTTCGTGAGGCTTAATATGTCCGATTCAGGTAGTGTGTTGGCTTGTGTTGTATCGAGATCAACGCTTCTGGACCAGATTAAATCAACGAAGTTTGAGGATGCAAGATTCGTGATAAGGTGTTGAGTGGTGAGGCCAAGGAGGCTATGATTGATAGTCAGGGGGTCCTCAGGATTAAAGGAAGTGTTTGCGTTCCTCGTGTCGATGACTTGACTCGGCAATTCTATAGGAGTCCTACAGTTCTAGATATTCTATTCATCTTGGTGCAACCAAGATGTACCGTGATCTGAGGCAGCATTATTGATGGGCTAGGATGAAGCGTGATATTGCTGAGTCTGTTTTTCAGTGTTTAAATTGTCAACAGGTTAAGTACGCGCACCAGAGACCCGGAGATACGCTTCAGAGGATACCCATTCCTGAGTGGAAGTGGGAGCGGATAGCCATGGATTTTATGATTAGTCTTCCGGAGACCTTGGGTAAGTTTGATTCGATTTGGGTCATTGTTGATAGGTTGACTAAGTCTGTCGATTTGGGTCATTGTTGATAGGTTGACTACGTCTGCTAATTTCATGCCGGCTCAAATCACCTACATTACTCAGAAGTTGGCCTAGATTTATATCTGTGAGAGTGTTCATTTGCATGGGGTCCCTATTTCCATCATATCTGATAGAGCCACGCAGTTTACATCCCGGTTTTAGAAGGCTTTGCAGGCCGAGTTGGGCATTCGATTGGATCTCAGTGCAACTTTTCTCTCTCCGACAGATGGTCAGTTGCCACGACCCGACTAGGGGCCATGACGGGTACCCGGGGCTACCCACCGAGCACCGCTCATTCTGCTACTTATCATACCCGTTAAGCATTCATTCATCAAATTCATACTTCAATCATAGAAATCATTTTTCATTTGGAAACATAATTACCTTTATATGCATAAGCCCTTCGGCTATCAAAGTAATACACACATACCTATATACATATATACGTTTATCAAAATCGCGAGACCATATTACCCACACATACGTATCTACGAGCCTCTACTAGAATGCTAGACATATGGATGCGACAGGACCCCGTCGTGCCCGAAACATACATGTACATAAAATGATAAATCAATGGCACCTCCGGAATAATGGGATGCTTTCGACACTCTGCTTATCGACTTCTACAAATTTGGGTCTCCTCCCTGCTTACCTGTGGGCATGAACACAGCGTCCAAAGAAAACAGACGTTAGTACGAATATTGTACTTAGTATGTAAGGCATGAATGAAATAAACATAATAGATAATCATAAGACTTAAGATGAAGACATAACCTGCTTAACTTTTAAGGGAGGATACCTTTCATGCCTATATCATATACTACCACGGTACATGTATCATCATAGCTCATACATCGTCGTATCACATATATATATATATATATATATATATATATATATATATATATATATATATATATATATCATAACACCACATCCGCTCATACACATTAACGTTATCCGCATTCGGCCACGTAGTGGCTTCGATAATATCACCTACATATTTTCCGGGCTTTTCATACATACATCATATATATATATATAATCATAGCATATACGTATATCATATACCTACCTGGCCAACCAAGGCTTCAGTGTTATGTCTACCTGGCCCTACCAAGGCTCAGTGTTATCCGTACCTGGCCATACCAAGGCTCAGGGTTATCCGTACCTTGCCATACCAAGGCTCAGTGTTATCCGTACCCAACTACAGAGGTGTGCGCGCGTTACATAAATATATACATATTCTACCCGACCTTATAAGCTCGGGGTTTCATATTAGTCATACATAAGCACATATATATATATATATATATACATAAAAGTCCATAAATATCTTTAGCATCATCACTATTATCATCGTCATCATTATCATCATCACTATCAACATCGTCGTCATTATCATCATCACTATCAACATCGTCGTCATTATCATCATCATCATCATCATCACTATCAACATCGTCGTCATTATCATCATCACTATCAACATCGTCGTCATTATCATCACATATGTCTCATAAACTTATCATAACCTTTCATGGAGCATACATTTGGATTTTAAGACAATCTATGAGAATCGCATCGTATTCGTAGCACGAACTTCGTAATAATATCGCATAATAGCCTTTATAATATCTAACTTAGGCTCATTGTTACCATCGTCGTAGCTATACCATATCTCTTACCTTTATCTCATGTGAAATCCTCTATGAACATAGACACGTAATTTTTCGGAACATTGGTCATAGGACATGTATTAGAGCTTATAAACAATCTATAACAATGTCGAGGTGACATAAGGTCGAGAGCCCCCGCTTCCATTATGGAGCATTCATAAGCATTATGCCTCACCTTGAAGGAATTAGCATATAAGGTGAGTGTAGTCAATGAATCAACATCAATGGATCGTAGTATGGATCATTATCCTTGTAGAATCATAATCTTATAGGCCTTAGAATCTTTAGACTTAGACTCATCATCATCACCATCGCATTCGTAACATGCCTCTTATCTTATCCCGTATGGCTATTCATGAACATAGGCTCTTAGTTTTCCGGGAGGTAGGAAAGTCATGGAGAGGTAAGGGAATAACATTAAAGGGATCATATAGGGATCACTAGCTTCGTAGGAACATCATATCATGAGCCTTATGACTTCTAGACTTAGATTCATCATCGGTATTGTCATGTTCGTAACGTATCTCTTTTATTTATCTCATATGAAGTTCTTTATACTCGTAGAGTCATAGTTCCCAATATGTAGGAAAATCATAGAGAGATAGGAGGATTCATGCCTTAGAAATAAAGGACTAGCCTTACATACCTCTTTCGTCTAACCATTTCTATTGCTTGATTGTTTTCCTTCAATGCTCACGTTTCTACCTTCAAGAGAATTTGCATTCACATTAGCTAATCAATTACTTAAATGTGCCTACTATTTCTAGGAGAATCTGGGCAGCATTTACTTTGTTTATACAACTTTTCCCATATTCTATATCAACTCCCAAACATTCATAACAACGTTCACAACATAATAGACAACATTCATCATCTATCTATATTATTCATATTTCACAATTTCACTTCAATTTCCCCATAATCATGGTCATAATTCACTATTACATTCTTTCACGTATAATGTTCATTCCATGTTCTAAATGTCATTCATAATCTACTTGCAATCAAAACATATCCATATTCATGATTTATTCCAAACTGCTACTCAACAATAGCACTATTCCCACATTTATCACCCATTTTCTATATTCTTCAACAATTCAAGTGTTCCAACTTCTCAATATCTTAAACATCATGATAATATCATAAACCTTACCTTAGATATTGTAGGAACAAGCCTTGAGTAGCGATACTCTTCTTGCACCAAAAACCCTAACTCACTTCCTTTAAAATTTCTTGGCTTAGATGACTTTAATGGGTTTCACACTCTTGATTCTTGTTGGTTTGATGTATTTGATCATGGATTTCCTTTGATTTCTTGTATATGATGTTTGTGGAACCTTCTAGAGGTCTTGAGAGATGAAGAGAAGTGTGGGAATGAAATAAATAAAGTGGGAACATCATTATATAATCAAAACTTATTCAACACGTCGGGACTTCCACGGACACTTCCACGGTCCGTGGAATATTGTATGGTTCGTGGATCCGGTCGTGGATCACCACCAGGAATTCATCCTCTCTGCTGGGTATTCCACGGACCAATATACGGTCCGTGGAAAGTTTCACGGACCGTGAAACATGGTCGTGGAGGAAGCTGTCCGCGTCGTTTCGATCAGTAAAAAGGTCATAAATCTTTATCCCGATATCGTGTGAGGGCCCACAACATATGGTTGGAAAGATCTTTCAATTATCTACAACTTTCATGCTTAATGTGTTTCGAAATTCCAAACTTATAATGGCGTTTTGGCCCCTCCAAGTCAGATCATCCGAAAATGTTTCCTTAAATCGTCCTTTTGGATGGCTTATGCCCATATTTGGCTTATAGGTCCTTCTTAGGACTTGCTCAACTTTCCATGTACTACTCATATATATCTTCATATGTCCTTTATAAAACTCCGGCATGTGAGCCCCACGTAGCTTACAGCAACGAGGGCTTTTCGGCAAGTGACATATGAACCAATTCAACCCATATGGTCTCCAAATGTCATATGTATACCATTATTACACTCTTATAATATAACCTTTCTCCTTAATCCTCGCATAACTTTGCTCTTCCTCGGCAACTTTCTACTCTTACTTCGAATGTCTTCGAAATCTCATTTAGAATCATCAAATGTTACTTCTTACTCAACAAAACATCGCATACGTCATACCCTTCATCAGTCTATTCACTGTGCATGAACGGAAAATTTTCCGAGGTGTAACATTCTTTCCCCCTTGGGAACAATCGTCCTCGAATGTCAAACTGTTCGAGATTCTATGAAATTTCGCCATATATTTTCCTTCAACTGACTCGGAGTATCATAACCACACGATTATTGCTTACCTCTTACTCCTCTTTTTTAAGTACCCACTTGGTTTCATTGGCAACGCATAAATACTTGCAAGTTACATAATCGTTCTTACGTGATTCGATTACATACACATCTATACATATACATGTATCCATATCCGTCTCTGTATTCGTAATCGTACTCATTTACTTATCGTATCCATAGTCATATTCATATGCATATCATTTACATAGCATGCTCGACCACGAAGGTTCGGTGTTTCGCGTACCCGACCATGACTAGGCCCGGTGATCATTCATACCAAAACTCTTTTGTCCATCTGTAGTAACTTATCTCATCATGCTCTCTTCCTTCCTTTACTTTTCCCTTGATTATCATATCTCATGTGCTACTATAGAAAACCTTTAGGTCCCTTTCTTAATTGTCGCTTATAAATCGCAATATCATTACTTACGACCTTACCATTAGTGCATTTGCCTCCATTCTAGTATCACATCGCCATCCTTTACAATACCCCTTGAGTTATTTGCTCTCAATGTCACGTGGTTCAAGGTCTTCATGAATAATTTCCCGTACAGTCTCAGATGCTTGCTCAATTCGTGTTCGTTTATTTACTAGTCATTAGGCTCATTTCTGCGCATCTCTCACTCTTTGTTTTAGAGTCTATATCTGTCACATCTTAGGGTCCATCGTTTCAATCTTTACACTTGTATTCTCTTTACTCGCTTCCCCCTTTTAAGGGTTTTACTTGTACCATTCTCAAATCCGTTGTCTCACCTTCAAATCTTGAATTCATATATCCCTTGCTATACTACATCTCATTTATGCTGTTTCCCATAATTTATAACTACGATAATTCATGTGGGAGGTCTTAACATACTCATCTTGCAGTTTGTAATCAAGTAATACAACTGGCATAGCAATCCGAACAAGAAAGTATTTTACTTAGCTCATTTGGTAGTTATAAGTCAATGTATAAATTCGCTCCAATTCACAACTTCTTGCCCCATAGGGATGCTCACAATAGTTGTAGGTCTAGTTATCCACACCATCCATATAATGTCACTTGCCCTCTTCTTCAGTGCTCAAAGTTCACTTGTAACGTCATCTTTTGTTTGTCGGGACCTAAGTCTCATGCGTAACTAATACCCCTTATGCCTCATGCTCTTTTACTATTGATTATACCAATCACAAACTACTACGACTTTGCCATATCACTTTTCTCTAATTTCTTTTTCAAGTTGACTTCCCTTTTCTGTCATTGCTTGCTATCATTTCTTGTCATTGAAAAACCTCTATGCTGAACTTTTCTTTAACAAGGTCTTATTAGCTTTCTCATCTACTGCCCCATGGCTCGCCTGTTGGTTTCATACTTGCATTCACTCTTTATTCATAAAGAACATGTCACATCTTTAGTCGTTTCCTTGCTATACTTTACTTACTTTGTATCCCAGTCCTCGCTATGTCCTCATTATATCCTGATCATAATCAACTCTACGGAGTGACGATTCTTGGTCTCATTCGCCAATCTTGCTCATAAAATAGATTAAACCTTGCGAAGTGAGCATACTTAACCTATTACTCTTTCTGATTATCCCTATTTCACTTACCACATAAGTCATTTCACCAATGTATTCACATTCATTATAGCCCTTCATATTCGCATCTCAGTCTCCGTAATGCTGTTGCTTTACTTTGCCAATAAACTTATCGTATCTTTCTCATGCTTATCCCTCCAATCAATACTTCAGTATCACACTCTATTGGAGTTACCCTTTCTCTTCTATGTCATGCTTTAGTGCTACCGATCTCCTAAATTTACTCTGGCATTTCTCTGTACCGTATCAATGTCGCTCTTATAACTGCCATTACTATCAATTCAATAGTATCTAACTCAACTCTTGTAGTCATTAACGATACTCTTAGCTTAATCTCATTCTGCCTTTACTCTTTTGCACATCATTTTTTCTTGTTAGGACATATTACAAGCTTATATCTTATCTCCTTTGGATTCTAGGAAAATTTCGGCAGAGTTTCCTCTATATTTCTTACTATCCCAAAACCTGCACGCAGCAAATATCAACAATGCCTCACAGGGTCAATATATATGTATATATATACAACATATCTCGGCCACACAGGGCTCCCACTTTCAAGTAAAAGCACAAAGATGTCGAAACTTACCTCATATATCGCACTTCGAGATGTACCTGATCCTGTAGCGATCTACCCTGTTACCTCTTCCTATTTACTTTCTCTTTCATCCTTCAGCTTTACATTTCAATCATATGTCAATATTCTTACTTTATTCGACACATATCTTTCGTACCGTCATTTACCTTTGTTCTGATTCATTCAATTTGCTGTGTTCTCAACTTACAGTTGAACTTATCATCAAGAGGCACATTTAATCAATTTCTCTATCATATGAACATTGACTTACTTTCACGACAATCAATTCATCATCATAGTATTACATATTTCGATAACGTAGCCTCAACGAAGGGGCTTACCTCCATAGCTTTCAATGTAATCAATCACTTTCTTCTATCATTACCGTTCTTCTGCTGCAATCAGGGGTTAGTATAAGGAATCTCATTTCCTATGGCTTAGCTCTATCGCACAATCTTAGAGATGAAAGAAGAGTAACCATCCTAAATGCCCTGTAGCCTCCTGTTTATAGATGTGGCGCGCAACACACCATAAACAAGACTCTACTAGACATGGCTCGTAGACATTTCCTAGGACTGAACTGCTCTGATACCACTTTTGCCACGACCCGACTAAGGGTCGTGACGGGTACCCGGGGCTACCCACCTAGCACCGCTCATTCTGCTACTTATCATACCCGTTAAGCATTCATTCATCAAATTCATACTCCAATCATAGAAAAATCATTTTTCATTTGGAAACATAATTACCTTTATATGCATAAGCCCTTCGGCTATCAAAGTAATACACACATACCTATATACATATATACATTTATCAAAATCGCAAGACCATATTACCCACACATACGTATCTACGAGCCACTACTAGAATGCTAGACATATGGACAGGACAGGACCCCGTCGTGCCCGAAACATACATGTACATAAAATGATAAATCAATGACACCTCCGGAATAATGGGGTGCTTTCGACACTCTGCTTATCGACTTCTACAAATCTGGGTCTCCTCCCTGCTTACCTGTGGGCATGAACACAGCGTCCAAAGAAAACGAACGTCAGTACGAATATTGTACTGAGTATGTAAGGCATGAATGAAATAAACATAATAGAGAATCATAAGACTTAAGATGAAGACATAACCTGTTTAACTATTAAGGGAGGATACATTTCATGCCTATATCATATACTACCACGTTACATGTATCATCATAGCTCATACATCGTCATATCACACGCATATATATATCATAACACCGCATCCGCTTATACACATTAACGTTATCTGCATTCGTCCACGTAGTGGCTTCGACAATATCACCTACATATTTTCCGGGCTTTTCATACATACATCATATATATATATATATATATATAATCATAGCATATACGTATTTATATCATATACCTACCTGGCCATCCAAGGCTTCAGGGTTATGTCTACCTAGCCATCCAAGGCTTCAGGGTTATGTCTACCTGGCCCTACCAAGGCTCAGTGTTATCCTTACCTGGCTCTACCAAGGCTCAGTGTTATCCGTACCTGGCCCAACCCAGGCTCAGTGTTATCCGTACCCAACGGCAGAGGTGTGCGCGCGTTACATAAATATATATATATTCTACCCGGCCTTATAAGCTCGGGGTTTCATAATAGTCATACATAAGCACATATATATACATAAAAGCCCATAAATATCTTTAGCGTCATCACTATTATCATCGTCATCATTATCATCATCACTATCAACATCGTCGTCATTATCATCATCACTATCAACATCGTCGTCATTATCATCACATATGTCTCATAAATTTATCATAACCTTTCATGGAGCATACATTTGGATTTTAAGACATTCTATGAGAATCGAATCGTATTCGTAGCACGAACTTCGTAATAATATCGTATAATAGCCTTTATAATCTCTAACTTAGGCTCATCGTTACCATCGTCATATCTATAGCATATCTCTTACCTTTATCTCATGTGAAATCCTCTATGAACATAGACTCGTAATTTTTCGAAACATTGGTCATAGGACATGTATTAGAGCTTATAAACAATCTATAACAATGTCGGGGTGACATAAGGTCAAGAGCCCCCGCTTCCATTATGGAGCATTCATAAGCATTATGCCTCACCTTGAACGAATTAGCATATAAGGTGAGTGTAGTCAATGAATCAACATCAATGGATCGTAGTATGGATCATTATCCTTGTAGAATCATAATCTTATAGGCCTTAGAATCTTTAGACTTAGACTCATCATCATCACCATCGCATTCGTAACATGCCTCTTATCTTATCCCGTATGGCTATTCATGAACATAGGCTCTTAGTTTTCCGGGAGGTAGGAAAGTCATGGAGAGGTAAGGGAATAACATTAAAGGGATCATATAGGGATCACTAGCTTCGTAGGAACATCATATCATGAGCCTTATGACTTCTAGACTTAGATTCATCATCGGTATTGTCATGTTCGTAACGTATCTCTTTTATTTATCTCATATGAAGTTCTTTATACTCGTAGATTCATAGTTCCCAATATGTAGGAAAATCATAGAGAGATAGGAGGATCCATGCCTTAGAAATAAAGGACTAGCCTTACATATCTCTTTCGTCTAACCATTTCCATTGCTTAATTATTCTCCTTCAATGCTCACGTTTCTACCTTCAAGAGAATTTGCATTCACATTAGCTAATCGATTACTGAAATGTGCCTACTATTTCTAGGAGAATTTGGGCAGCATTTCCTTTGTTTATACAACTTTTCCCATATTCTATATCAACTCCCAAACATTCATAACAACGTTCACAACATAATAGACAACATTCATCATCCATCTATATTATTCATATTTCACAATTTCACTTCAATTTCCCCATAATCATGGTCATAATTCACTATTATGTTCTTTCATGTATAATGTTCATTCAATGTTCTAAATGTCATTCATCATCTACTTACAATCACAACATATCTATATTTATGATTCATTCCAAACTACTACTCAACAATAGCACTATTCCCACATTTATGACCCATTTTCTATATTCTTCAACAATTCAAGTGTTCAAACTTCTCAATATCTTAAACATCATGAGAATATCATAAAACTTACCTTAGATATTGTAGGAACAAGCCTTGAGTAGCAATACTCTTCTTGCACCAAAAACCCTAACTCACTTCCTTTGAAATTTCTTGGCTTGGATGACTTTAATGGGTTTCACACTCTTGATTCTTGTTGGTTTGATGTATTTGATCATGAATTTCCTTTGATTTCTTGTATATGATGTTTGTGGAACCTTCTAGAGGTCTTGAGATATGAAGAGAAGTGTGGGAATGAAATAAATGAAGTGGGAACATCATTATATAATCAGAACTTATTCAACACGTCGGGACTTCCACGGACACTTCCACGGTCCGTGGAATATTGTATGGTTCGTGGATCCGGTCGTGGATCACCACCAGGAATTCATCCTCTCTGCTGGGTATTCCACGGACCAATATACGGTCCGTGGAAAGTTTCACGGACCGTGAAACATGGTCGTGGAAGAAGCTGTCCACGTCGTTTCGTTTAGTAAAAAGGTCATAACTCTTGATCCCGATATCGTGTGAGGGCCCAAAACCTATGGTTGGAAAGATCTTTCAATTATCTACAACTTTCATGCTTAGTGTGTTTCCAAATTCCAAACTTATAATTGCGTTTTGGCCCCTCCAAGTCAGATCATCCGAAAATGTTTCCTTAAATCATCCTTTTGTATGGCTTATGCCCATATTTGGCTTATAGGTCCTTCTTAGGACTTGCTCAAATTTCCATGTACTACTCATATATATCTTCATATGTCCTTTATAAAACTCCAGCGTGTGGGCCCCACTTAGCTTATAGCAACGAGGGCTTTTCGGCAAGTGACATATGAACCAATTCAACCCATATGGTCTCCAAATGTCATATGTATACCATTATTACACTTTTATAATATAACCTTTCTCCTTGATCCTCGCATAACTTTGCTCTTCCTCGGCAACTTTCTACTCTTACTTCGAATGTCTTCGAAATCTCATTTAGAATCATCAAATGTTACTTCTTACTCAACAAAACATCGCATACGTCGTAACTTTCATTAGTCTATTCACTGTGCATGAACGGAAAAAATTTCGAGGTGTAACATCAGTCTGAGCGGACAATTCAGGTTCTCAAGGATATGCTTAGAGCCTGTGTGATTGACTTTTGGTGGTCATTAGGACCAGTTCTTACCATTGGCAGAATTTGCTTATAATAATAGTTACCACTCGAGCATTAATATGGCTCCGTTTGAGGCTCTTAATGGGAGGCGATGTAGATCTCCTATTGGGTGGTTTGATGAATTTGAGGTAAGGCCATGGGGTATTGATCTTTTGAGAGAGGCATTAGATAAGGTTAAGGTGATCCAGGATAAGCTCTTGGCGGCTCAGAGTAGACAAAAGAAATATGCGGACCGAAAGGTCTGAGATCTTGAGTTCATGGATAGTGAGCAGGTCTTACTGAAGGTCTCACCCATGAAGGGTGTAATGAGGTTTGGGAAGAAGGGAAAATCAGTCCTAGGTTCGTCGGTCCAATTGAGATTTTTATCTGTGTGGGAGAGGTAGCCTATGAGTTGGATTTGCCTCCAGGTTTGTCGGGTGTTCACCCGGTGTTTCATGTCTTTATGTTGAACAGATATCACGGTGACGGTTCTTACATTATCCGTTGGGATTTAGTCTTGTTGGATGAGAACTTGTCTTATGAGGAAGAGCCTATTGCTAATTTAGATAGAGGGGTTCGTAAGTTGAGGTCTAAGGAGATGGCGTCAGTGAAGGTTCAATGGAAGAATCGTCCCATTGAGGAGGATATTTACAAGATCGAGTCCAGTATGCGAAATAAATATCCCCAGCTTTTCATCCAGTCAGGTACTTTTCCTCTTATTTCCTTTCCTTTTCTGTTCGAGGACGAATGGTTGTTTAATTGGCATATGCTGTTTTCTACGATGATAATGATGATGAGGATGATTCCATTTTAGAGATTCCAAAGCTTATGGTTGTGATGCTATTATGGGATTATTGAGTTTATTTCATGATTTTCTTGATTTTATTCATTGTTGTTGATCTCACCTTATGATAGTTGTCCCTTCAAGGTGAGATATAGCGATGACGATTGTTCCATAATATAAATCGGAGGTTACCGACCTTACGTCACTCCGATAAAGTAGTAGCTCTTATTTAGGCTCTCATGCATGCTATTTATATTATATATGTATATAGCTATTTTACGATATAACCGAGTCCTATTATGGCCGGGTACCAATATAACCGAATCTTATTATGGCCGGATATCGATATAACCGAGTCCTATTATAACTGGGTACCGATATAACCGAGTCCTATTATGGCCGTGTACTGATATAACCAAGTCCTATTATGGTCGGGTACTGACATAACTGAGTCCTATTATGGCAGGGTACAGATATTACCGAGCCTTGTTATGGTCGGGTACCGATATTGTATAGGTATGTATGTGGATATATGAAATGTTTCTTCTAGAAAAAAGGTTAAGTAAGCATGATGAATGTCTTAAGAGGTGTTATGAGGTATAAACGGTTCTTTTATCTTACGCTATTTTTCATGCTTTTATCATGTTACTATTCATGTCTTACATACTCAGTACATTGCTCGTACTGACGTCCTTTCTTGTGGACGCTGCGTTCATGCCCGCAGGAAAGTAGGGTGACGAATTTGATCCTTAGGAGCTTCATCAGCGGAGTCTCAGAAGCGCTCCATTTGTTTTGGAGCCGCAGGCTATTGGTATTACTCTTTTGCATATATACTTGGGCATGGCGGAGTCCTGCCCCATTTTTATGGATTCCAGTATTCTATATAGAGGCTCGTAGACAGATGTATGTATCTAAACGTTCCATAGTGTTGTATAATATTGTGGCTGCCTTGTTGGTTTATGTTTATGGGCACAGTTGTTGATGATTATATAGAGATGTGTCATTATCCTGTGATATATGCCCTTATGGAGTATGATGCCCATGAGCTAGCTTTGTGGCCCACCTAGAAATAAGTATGAGATGTACGTTCAGTGGTGCACAGTAGGTTAACTCCGGGTACCCGTCATGGCCCTCCGGTTGGGGTCGTGACAGGATTAGTCAAATCCACCAACGAATCTCATTTTGAAAGACTAAAACTCATTTAATGAAGTAAACATCAAAACCCATCTTCCTTCTTAAATTCTATAGATTATCTAGCATGGATTCAAGCTTATGAAAGGTAAAGGAATGAATTCTAGGTTAGAGAACTTACCCACAATAGGGATCAACCAAGAATATCCTCAAATGGCCTCAAAGTTGCTTAGGAATAATAAATGAAGTGATAGGAAATAAAAAGGCTTTGTCTATGCATTAAATAGAATCTAGTATGCGTCATTCGCTACAGCGGTTCCTTGTCCGCTATAGCGGGACCGTGCCAGCGGCACCTCACTCGCTACCACGCATCTGCCACAACGGATCCCCGTCTGCTGTGGCGACTTACCATAAGTCCAACACAACACACCCGTCGTAGCGGACCAGGCCCCCGCTGCGGCGGGTACAATACGGCGCATCTGGTGCCGCAACGGCGAACATCAGACACCAGAAAACTTCTAGTTTTTCCCAAACTCGATCTCAAAATCCGACAATCACCCAAGACCTCCCAAATACAAACCAGACATGCATTCACGCATAAAAATACGCTACAGACTCACTCGTGATCTCGGAATTCCCAACAGAGGTCTATTTGACCAGGTCAAGACCCAATGGCCAAGGACCAACTTTCCAACCAATAACCCAAAACTCTCCTGAGTGCCTCGGGAGCCAAACTGAACATCCCACCAAGTCATAATCAACCATCCAGACCTCTCGAAATCTACGAATTTTCGAAAAAGATTTGTTTACCCAAAATTCAACTATTGGTCAAACGCTTCTCACTTTAAGGTCCTATTTCACAAAAGTCATCATAAATCTCGCCTGAATACCTCAAGAACCATGCCACCATCCCCACGATCAAAATCATACTAATAGAGCTCAGGGAAAGGTCAAAGGGGGTAAATGTGTCAAAACACTATAACGACCAAACTGGTCGTTACACCAAGTCATTGTTTGCCCATAAAAGAAGAGACAATTCTTCTTTATTCATCATCCCCAAAATCATACAATACATTATAGTTAGTAGAGAGTTGAGAAAGAAATTCTCTAAGGCGTATGGGAAATCTTTCATTCCTTTGTTATTAATAAAAAGGCAATTGTTCTCTGGTGGACATAGGATCACTTTGATCCAAACCACGTTGAATCTTGTGTTTTTTCTTTGACGTTTCTGCTAACGTACCTTTTATTTTCTATTTAACTCTATCTAATTAATTAATTTGGAGCAAAGCTTATCCATTCTTTTGTGAAGAGCAAATGATTCCCCTGTCTATTTAAAGGAAAGGAAGTAAATAACAACTGAAAATGAAAGTTTAGTAATGTTGAGCAAACTAAACATGAAATCTGCATTTCATGTCTAATAGCATGACCTTAACATGACAACGGAAAAGAAGAAAGAGGCATAAGACATTTGCTTCTCGCTAAACAGAAATTTAGGATGCATAAATTGAGTAAATTTAAGACGCTATGTAGCTCGGCTGAGAAGTCTATCTTTAGTCGTACTAAAAAAGCAATAGAGACATGGTTAGAGGATACTAGAGCGCAATTTATAACTAAGGAGACCATATACTCCATCAATTTCATACATTTCTACATCATTAACCTATGTTCACATCATCTCGTGTCTTTCTCAAGTAGAAGCTAGCAATGAACCAATTATGAAACCAAAATTGATAGAAAAGTCCTGCAACTTATCTCAATGTTGTATCTGACATCAGGGACTCTCACCTCAACCCAAAAAGTAAAAAGAAGCAAGCAATCTAGTTGTCTCAAAGCATTAAATCATTAACTGAGTAAGGTCTATTTCATATGAGTTTCTTTATCTTCAGCTAACCAATAAAGAGAATACAATTTTATTTGGCGGTATTAGTCTACATTAACCACTTTGTAGCAGAAAAGAGAACAACAATGGTGAAGTTGCGTCATGTTTCACAATCTACCGAGCAAATCTGAAATAACGCAAAAATATTTCCTGATACTCATAACATACTGCAAAATAAGCAAGTCATACACACTAAACACAAAGGTCAAACAAAATCCTAGCCTTAGTCTTAGCTATGGCTTCATAACCGAGCAATCTTTTTAGCACCTAGAAATGACCCAATCAACTGAATCAGTTAATTTTTAGCAAACAACAATTGATCCTCCGAGATTCTTTCTATCCTATTTAGAGATTTGTATCTTCATTTAGAGATAACATTTAGATTTTGAAAAAGTCTAGTTTCAAACGAATCAATTATTTGAGAAGTACAACTAAATGAGCCCTAAATAGAACAAACAGATAAAAATTCATACAGTCTATCAAACATGTTCTGAATCAAATATAGCTGATTGATTGATTGGCAGTTATCAAATGGGTTAAATAATCTCGATAAGAGAATTCACTCGGAAAGAGCTCATCAAATGCAAGTTCGTAAAGATTTTACATAAAAAAGTAAAAAATAAAACTGAAATCCACATCTCAATTAAAATCAAAACATCACCAGCTGTAACAAATCTCATGGCATGGGTACAGTCAAATAAAGTAAATATAAAAAAACAAAATAATAAAGGAGGAAAAGAATCGCTACCCTGAAGAATGAGACTGATCAAATAGACCAAGTTCACTACTTTCTCGGTCACCCACAATCTTGATTCAACACCCTAATGAAAGATGAGAAACTTTGCAATATAAAGGCATTTTGGGAATTGCAAAAATTAACACAGATTGAAGGGATAAAAAAAATTATAGAACCAAAATGAGGATGTAATTAAGTACCTTCCATTATTATGCTTAGATTATCACAATCCAAACCTTGTCTCCACTTCCCATGACGTTAGGGAACCCCCACCCCGCCCGCCTTCAAGATGTGTATTGACATCTTTCTTCACCATTTTTTTCTTCAATCTTCCATCTCTGAGATTTTGGTGGAGCATTATCCACCGGGCTTCTTCCATTTGGAAAAGATTTGAGTTTGTGTCAAGGCCAAAAACAGTTGGAGGAAAGAAAATACATAGGGTAAGTGAGCGAAAGAGTAAATTACTATGTAACTTGAAAATAAGAAAATGGAGACTAAAGTTTTCCATGTTGAAAATAGCTGGTAGAGTTCCAGTAAGCTTCAAGCCCCAAATTGTCTCCCTCGGAAGAACTCAAGTATATCACAATTCACACGTGGTTGATACTTGAGACTGTAGGGACACGAATGAAAATACTTAAACAGTGATTCTGTCAATTCGATAAACTGTACACACTAGGTACTGCAGAACGTACCATTACAAGCAAGACAAAATTATCGAAATACCCATCGTCCTACCAGTGGACTTACACTTATTACATAGTTAATAATTCTTAAAACATAAATTAAATCACAAATAAAAGGTCTTATTACATTTGAAATTTTTAAAAAAGGATAAACATTTTTGTCAATCAATGTCTTTTTTTAGCGATAAATATAGTTATGTTAATATTAAACACCAAACAAAGGTTGTGTCATATTAGACCTACTAGTAGTGTCATGTAGGATTTGATTACCCAAACTAGCTAAAAGGTTACCATTGTCTTCCCTAACATACTTTTGAAATAATAAAGTAGATTTTTTGGAGGTACAAAAAATCCTTGATATTTAGTAAATGTTCGATAACAGTCTAGTGTAGTAACGTGGATTATTATCTTGAAGAAAAATCTAGATGTTCTAGAGTAGTATTAGAAGATAAAGATAATTAGATTTTTCGTATGGATATATTTAGAAGAATATCTGAAATCATCCCTAGACTAGTATAAATAGGGGTGCATTATGATTTGTAACCAACCCATACAAACTCAATACAAGCCAATTCAAGGAGTCTTCTTCCATAACAAAGTTCTCTATCTAAGTTCTTTCTTTGCCTTTCTAAGCTTCCTCTTCTTTAGTTGAATCTTCCGATCTTAGTAACGATCTTGGGATAACAAAAGGTCTCCCCGTGTCACGACCCAATTTCGCGGGTACCTATCTATCCCACCTCGGTAGGCGAACCCTTAACCCAACATTCACAAACACAGTATAACTAGCTGAAGAAGATAAAGTAATGTAAGTCTGACATATGAATATATAAGAAATGCGAAAGTAAATCAAAAACAACCCCAGTATCTGGTCTGGTCATACAAGAGCATCTAACTAAAATCTATAAGTCTGGAAGTAATAATAATACATCAATAGTCTCAATAATGTCTCAGAATACCGAAGTAAGACATAATAGAAGAAGAGTCTTTGGGTAGCGAAGCGTCCACATGCTCACCGCATTCGCATAAGAGTTCGAGGACGAGTTTCCATCCTCCATGGGTGATTAAGATAAGAAAGTTCAGAGACCAATTGGAATCGACTAGATACTAATTTGAATAAAGTCACACGAGAGAATGAAAGAATTCGAAGTTTCCTAAATGTCTTATAGCCTCTCGCAAATAAGTACAAAGCTCATCGAACCGATCCACAAGACTCTACTAGACACGCTCTTGTATTATAGATCGGGTAACCTAGGGCTCTGATACCAACTTGTCACGACCCAATTTCACAAAGTCGTGCGGGCACCTACCTATCCCACCTCTGTAGGCGAGCCCTTAACCCAACATTCACAAACACAGTACAAATAGCGAAAAAAGATAAAGTAACGTAAGTTTGACATATGAATATATAATAAATGCGGAAGTAAATCAAAAACCACCTCAGTATCTGGTCTGGTCATACAAGAGCATCTAACTAAAATCTATAAGTGTGGAAGTAATAATAATACATCAATAGTCTCAATAATGTCATAGAATAGCGAAGTAAGACATAATAGAAAAAGAGTCTTCGGGTAGCAAAGCGTCTACATGCTGACCCCAACAGACTCGACTCAGCAACCTCGAACTCTCAGCCACGAGGGGTAGATATCGATCCCACCTGATACTCTACATTCATAAAAGAATGCAACAAGTGTAGGTCAGTACAAACAACATGTACTGGTTGGTATCATAGGTCGACTAAGATTAGCTAACATATATCAAGACAATAAAGCAAGATAAACAAGTAAATCAACAAGGTATAAGTCAACACGAGCCAGTAATCAAGTACAACTCATCACCTATGTTATAGCATCTAAACCCAGCTGTGCCAAGTCTCAGTACATCTAATCTGAATCCGTATATCACAACTATATCACAAGAAGCCAAAGGTACAATGCAATGCAATAATGTATGAAATATGGATGCAATGCATATGCATCGATACACATGCACTCCGATGATGGAATATCACATCTCGGCAACACAACCCATGGGGGACCGGCAAAGTCCATGTACCATTCCTCACGATTCCGGCAAAGAGCTCGGTAATCACTACCAGCACTCATACCTCGTGTTATATCCCGTACTTTGTACATTCAGATATTTCAAGATAATCGCTATAAGTTAAGGGCAAGGCTATTATTCGCTTTCCGATTTTATTTTAACACACAAGTTGTTTATTAGTGGTATGGAAATATTGAGAAAGGCTAGGGGTAAAAAGGTAAATTCACAATGTGGTTCATGGTAATATTGAGAAAGGATAGGGGTAAAAAGGGAAATTCACAAGGTGGTTCATGGTAATGTTGAGGAAGACTAGGGGCAAAATGGGAAATCCACAAATTGGTTCATGATAAGGCCACCCTTGGCCGTGTGGTCCCCCACCCCCAAGGCTTGGCCAATTGCCTCAAGCCACAAGTGGGGACATGTGCTCACTATGTATTTGTAGGGACTAAGTATATATAGATGAGTGATTACTAAACAAGACAATTATTCATCATTCCAACTCAAGAAACTTCAAGAAAAAAAAAAAGATAAAGGGCATTCGGCCATGGCCTAGCCGAACTTGGGCCATGGAAAATTTATCAAAAAAAATAAATATATTTTCTTCTAGTATTCCAAGCAATTGGGAGGTCCTTATTAACATGGAGTAGTTGTTGGAGCAAGCAAAGCATTCATTTGAGCAATTTACCAACCCTAGCCAAGTTGAGAAATGAAAAGGAAAAGGTAAGGTTTAATCTCCTTTTTATATGTTAGAGATGATTTGTGAGTGTTGTAGTATGTAGAAATGGATGAAATTCATGAAATATGTGTGTATAGGTTGTGGCCGAATAGGGGTGGTGTGGTAAGATGTGATGAATTGATTTTATTTAGTATCTATTGTTGTCGTTGTTGTGGATTCCATGATAAAAATGAAGGTTTGATGGCTTGAAAAGAAGTTGTAACTGTTGTGGGTTGTTGTAAGAGTTAATGTGATTTTAATATGGTTTCTTGTAATTATGAGAATGAAGTTGCTAATGTGTAGATTGTTGTTGTAATTCATGAATGTGGAAGGAAGAAATGTGTTGTTGTTGTTCTTAATAAGTTTGGAAGATTGTGAGTTAAGTTGTTATAGTTAATATGAATGTAAATGGAATGTTGTCGAATTATGTAGAAATGGTTGCTAACGTTAGAATGCATTTTGAATTAATTGTTGAAGTTGTTAATGTGGTTGTTGGTATTGTTGTTAATGATTTGGCCGAGTTGAATTCTCGGGGTTGGTTGAATTTACAGGGGAAATGCTGCCGAAATTTCGGCAGATTATAAATGAATTTATTTGAAGAACTAAGACAAGTGTATAACGATGAGTCTAATGATTGTGTAAATCCTCTTGAATGTAGACTAGCAAGCTTGGACAAATAAGCGTAGCTAATAAGACGTGGAACAGGTATGTAAGGCTTACCCTTTCTTTCTTTTGGCATGTCCTAGAGCTAAGTAAGGTATGATACGCACCTTGGGGCAACTCTATTCTTAATTCCGAACTTGTTTATGATTCTTATTCACTTCTTGACATGAGCATACTTAATATAGTCGAGCTTATTGTATGATTGAATAACGAGCAAAGCATAAATAGTTCCTGTCCCTAAAAAGGTTCCATAAGGATTAATGTCTCTAACTTTCATAAGAGGTTTCGGATGGCTTTGATATGTTCATAGAGATTTCTGAATTGAATAACGTCCATAACTTTCTTATACTAACTCGGATTGACTAAAAACGTGTTTATGATCCTTCCAGTGTCGGTTAGTGTACTTATCTATCGAGTCTTAAAAATTGATTTATATGCATATGGTTTCTCACTACTCTGCTCGTGCATGCCTCAATACATCTTTCACCGAGTCCCGGGCCGGGTATGTTATCGTGCACACTTCATTGCATTGTTCACCGAGTCCCTCACTAGAGGGCCGGGTACGGTATACATATATGTATATGATGACATGATGATATGATGATACGGGGATGGCGGCCAGGAGGGCATATGATGACTTTATTCACCGAGTCCCTCACTAGAGGGCCGGGTACGGTATATATATGATATATGATGTTGGCATGCATTACTTCATTCACCGAGTCCCTCACCAGAGGGCCGGGTACGGTATATACATACATGATGATATGATAATATGTTGACATGATTTTATCCACCGAGTCCCATAATGGGCCGGGTATGGTATATGATAATGATATGCATGATTTTCATTTCACACGGCAAGTGTATTACTGTTTTTTTTTTTTAAAAAGTCATACTTGTTTCTGGTAAGATCTCCATTTTAGTTATGTTCCTCTTTACTGTATTTCTTGCTTTACATGCTCAGTACATTGCTCGTACTGACGTCCCTTCTTGTGGACGCTGCGTTTCATGCCGCGCAGGTGTATACAGATGAGTAAAAGATACTGTTAGAAGAGGTTCCAGCGGGATTGGCGGGCTCCATTTCCTTCCGGAGTGTTGCCGAGTCAGAGTATTCATGTTTGGGTATCTTGATTGATGTTAGAGACTTTGCAGACAGAGTCACGTATGTGGGTTGTCAGTCTTGTAAGCGGATCTGCAAGCCGATGTACCATTATGCACTATGTTACAAATTCTATATGATTACAGATTTTACTTGACTTGAGAACGACGAAAAGAATGTTTCTAAAATCCCTTTACTATGTATTTCATTTTTTATTTGATTTAAGAGTCCAAAGAGATTATGAGTGTACTGAGAGTCAGAGGGTTCGCTAGGCCCTAAATAAGAGTCGGGTGCCCATCACACCCTAGCAGGATTGGGGTGTGACACCTCGATTCCGGGATAAACATCGGACATCGGTCCTCATGTCACTCTCATCCAATTGAGCCTAGCTCATAACAGTGTTTCCTTGTATATCATCAATGTATGAACAACATATCATGAAGGATGAGAATGCGTGCAATGTATGAGCTCAATGTCAATAATCAAATTAATCTCAACAGTACCTATCAATAAAAAGGCTACACAATAAGCCACAATAGTATTACAAATCCTCGTCTTAAAACAGCAACAAGTAAGGTGCTACAATATCATCATCAAGATATTTCACTAGTCATCAATATCTACTATCTCCATGTGGCAACAAGCGAACAAAAAATAGAACAAGATAAGTCATAACAGAACGGAGTGGCTAGCCCAAATCATATAACAAGACCCAACTTAAGGCAATATCCCATCCAACTTCATACCTGAAGGTTTCCATGCATTCTCCGACAATATCGTCTAAATATATGCTTTGCTAATCGAAGTCTCACCATAGGGTAAACCATAACCTACCTGGAGAAGCGAACAGCGAAGTCTCCAATAATCACACCTTAGACTTTCCCTTCCTTTGAGCCTCGAGATAATGGAAGTCTAAACATATCTAAATCGTGAAATTAGAATCAAGAAGAAATACTCAAATAACCATATTCCTAATCAAATCCCAAACCCTAACTCATGGAATGAGGAAAATAAGGGAATTCGAAGGATACTGTTATATCCCGTATTTCGCACCTTCGGATAATTTGAGATAATTGTGACTAGTAAGAGATAAGGCAATATTTTGATCTTATTTAATACATAAGTTGTTCATAAAAATATTGATGCGGAAATATTGAGGAAGGCTAAGGGCAAAATTGGAAATTTGGAAAAATAGTTTCATGAATTACAAGAATTAGTCACAAATAATTGGGCTTGGAAAAAGAAAAAAAAAAGAATAAGAGGCCCAAGGTGGCCAGCCAAAGGGGGAATGGGCCAAGGCCCTTGTAAAATTTAAATCCAAGTAATAAAAAAAGAGGGCCATATCATTATTCATCATTTATCCAAGAACATTCAAGAGAAAGAGAATTGAGAGCAAGAACAAGGGGCCTTTCGGCCAAGGAAAGAAAAAAAAAATTCTTGAAGCCAACAATCTTGATCCAAAAAAAAAATATTTTCCTAGTATTCTTACTAATTCAAAGACCCTCTTTAACGTGGTATAATTATTGAAGCAAGAAAACTACGCTTGGTGGCAAGTCCAAAAATTCTAGTCAAGTGAAAAGTTGAGGAAAAAGGTAAGAATTCATATTCTTTTATATGTTATGGAAGGTTTATATGTGTTGTAGTAAGTAGAATTGAATGAAAATCATGGAAATAATGTGTGTTGTGTGTGGCCGTGTGGGTGTGTGTGTTGAATGGTAGCCGTGTGGTTGTTGAATGGTGGAGGAGAGGTGAATTAATTTTATTTAATATGTTAGATGTGTTGTTGTGGACTCTATGATGCCAATGAAAGACTAATGGTTCAAGTTGGCATGGAAATTGGTCGTAGGTTGTTGTAGGAAATTATGTGATTTTAATACGGTTTTATGTAGTTGTGAGAATGAAGTTGCTAAAGTATGAATTTATGTTGTGGTTTACGAATTTGAAAGAAGGAAAGGTGTTGTTGTAGCTTTTGTTGCATTTGTAGAGTTTCGGGTGGAATAGAGTTGGTTGGATTGTTTTGAATGTTGTGCGGGTTACTAATGTTAGAATATGTTTCAAATTGATTGTTGGTATTGTAGAAATGATTGTTAGTATGGTTGTTGATAAATTTGGCCGAGTTGAATTCTCGGGGTTGTTGTATTTACAGGGGAGATGCTACCGAAATTTTTGTAGACAAGTACTAGTTAGAATTGAATTTCCAAGTACTTGTAGCTAATGTTTGGTAATTAATAACATTATTGTAGATCGTGGGGAGCCCGAGACTTGAGTTGCGATTAGCTTAGGAGGCGAGCGAGGTATGTAAGGCTTAACCTTTTCTTCTTTGGCATGATCCTTATGAAATAAGCATATGATGTATATGTATGGTTTTGGAAAGATTCTTATTCTTAGAGCCACTAGGATATCTAACGTCCTTGATTTCTCATAAGCTGTTCCGTATGGTTTTGATATTATCCATGATGTCTGATTACGTGTATCTATGATGTCCGAAGTTTGGCCAATATGTTTCCGAATAGCATTTGAGAAACAAATGATATGACTATAGTTTTGACCTTCCAAATGTTAACACATTCGATTGCTCCATCGAGCCTTTGATATGTTTCGATACGTACATAAGACTCCAAAAGTTCTATTTGATTTGATTCATAACAATATCCAAAAGATTTTTGACATGATTATGGCTTTGATTTTCCAAAAATGGCTCCTGAAACGCTTATAGAACGTTCTGTACTTCAAACGTTCGTAACTTTCTCATACTAGGTCGGATCGACCCGAAACTTGTTTCTGAGCCTTCAGGGGTCGGTAAGTATATATATCCATTGAGTCTTGATTTATGTGCATGTGGTTTCTCACTACTCTGCTCGTGCATACTACTATGATATCGTTCGCCGGGTCTCGGGCCGGTTTTGTCATCGTGCGCACTATGTTATATTCGGCAGTATGATGTGTTACGGTTCCCGAGACCCTCGCCATAGGGCCGGGTACCGCTATATACGGCGTTATGATGTGTTATGGCATATGATGTGTTCTGATGTTGTGATATGTTATGATGATACGATATGTTCGGGATTGTACGGAGATTTGAAACCTTCTGGAGTATGATGTGTTGTGGCGACAGCGTCGGAGTGGCGACCACGTTCCTGAGCCCTATGCATGACTCTTATATTTGCATTATTTGTGTCTTAAAACGAGCTTCTTGGTATATTGATTTTATTCTCATTTTCCATACCTTGTATTTCCGTTATGATTTTGGATAGTATAATTCATGCTTTACATACTCAGTACCTATTTCGTGCTGACCCCCCTTTCTTCGAGGGCTGCGTTTCATGCCCGCAGGTGCAGACGTTCGTTCTGGTGACCCGCCAGTGTAGGATACATATTCTGCTACTTTGGAGTGCTCCTTTAATCCGGAGCCCATACTTTTGGTACAGATCTTTCGTTGTACATGTTTCTGTATATCTATATATATATATGACTATTTGGGGTACGGCAGGGCCCTGTCCCGTCATATGTTTCTGTTGTTGTTTGTAGAGGCCTGTAGACATATATGTGGGTCATGGGTCATTATTGTTTGGTTATGTCTGTAATTTGTGTCCTAAGCGGTCCCTTTTGCTGTGATGGCCGAATCGGCCCATATGTGTGTGTATGGATGTATATATTTGGGCGACGTGTTTTCCGCCAGCCTTGCCTGCTTCCGTATGATATTTTGCTATACATGACCGCTTAAGACGACATCTGATTCCAATATCTGTATAGCTTAATGTATGTTGAATACGGATAAGTCCTTGATGTATCGATTTGGTAAGTGAGTGTGTATGGGTGTCCAGCTCGGGCACCAATCGCGGCCCACGAGGTTGGGTCGTGACAGATACCCATAATAGTCTTAGAAGAATTTCGAATCATAAAGTTAGTTCAAAAACTCATTCCCAACCTCAAGTGGAAAAATGGTCATTTCATAGGAAGATCGGGTTCAATAAGGTCAAATTATTAATCTAGAAAGTCGTACGAATCCAATGGTACCCATATTAACATACTTCAAAATTCGAACCCAAAAAGTCTCCAAAACAGGAATCCGAGCCACGAAGGGCAAAATAGGAAATATAGTTCAAAATCAGTTTACCCATTACTTATGGAGCCTATATACCAAAAATGAGTGAAATCCATCCACTAATTCATGTTTAATTGAAAAAAAACCAAGTTCAAGCCTAGGGTTTCAAATCCCCAATTTACCTCCCTTAAAACAAGAATCTTAGCATGAAAAATCCTACTAAATGGTGGAATAATCATAAAAAGATGTTTGGAATCTTACCTAAATGATAATTCTTGAAAGAGTCTCTTCAAGTCTACCAAAATCGAGCTTCTAAGATTATGAGAAACCCCAAACATATAATAAAAATGAAAACGCCCAGCTGTCTGACCCATATGTGGTGCTAGAAAGATCCCAAAGCTCACTTTTGATAACTCCAATAGATTCCTTGCGAAATTTCACTTAAGTTAGTCTTTTGAATCACCTCATTTGGCCTTAAAATGAATGAGATATGGTGATTTCAATTTTTGGGAGAAGTCAGATATTTAAAGGACGATCTCAGTGGTAATTTCGTAAATTTCAGCAAAAATCACACCTGAAAAATCTGCATAGCAAAAGTTTAGTAAAATACTCATATCTCCCTCATACGATGACGAAACGCGACAATTCCTGTAGCTACAGCTCTGAAATTACGATGCGGATCTAATGGTTCAATCGAAACACAAATCAAAGCTCGTTTGCTCATTATGGTACCCTTTTTGCTCAAAAAAGTGTCGAAACAAAAAACAAACACTATACAATCCAAACACATCCGAAACTCATCGGAATCTAACTAAAATTTGTGAACAAGTCCAAAATCATCATACGAACCTGCTCGAACTCTCAAAACTTACAAACGGACCGTCTTGACCCAATGTTGACTGTGGTCAACTCCAAATCATACCAAAAGATAGTTTCTCAACCAACCACCCAAATCTCACTCGAACCTCTCGGGAACCGAACCAACGACTCGAGTAAGTCATAAATGATATTCTGGACCTAATGGAATTGTCAAAAATTGATTACGGGCACGTTTACCCAAAAGTCAACTTTTGGTCAAACTTCAGCATTCAAAACTCCAAAACTTAGATTTTCTTCTTCGATTCTCATCCAATTACCTCGGGAATGGAGTCACCCATCCCTACAAGTCATAAACATCACAACAAATCTCCGATCCAGGTCTAATTTCTTCCTGTGACCATCTTTATACCATAAATAGGCATATTAAACATTAACCGACTTAATTGTCAAAAACCAACCAGACAAACTCTAAAATTAGCCCCGTCAATTTTCACAAATCATAACTAATATTTCACATCTAACGGAATCTTCAAATTGACAATCAAAGCACATTTTTCCAAAGTAAACAATTTATTCAAATAATTGAATATTGGAATTTCCAAAGTGAAACCTTCTCTCGAAGTGAACCAAATGATATTCGTTTGACTTTAAATTTGGCTAGCAAGTCAAATAATTATAACGGAGCTTCTGGAATAGACGACACGCAAAGTGGAGCACCGGTTCTCAAAACGACCGACCGGGTCGTTACACCCCGATTTACTTTTTCTTCTACTATATTCTCTACATGGTATCAGAGTCATAGTCATAGATTGGCTTCTGAATTTTATTTAAGATCATGTTAGTGGTAGATTCAGCTTGTTTTTCTAAATAGATTTGAGCGGTCGTGTTAATGGACTGGGATGGAATTATTAAACCAGTCTAATTACAAGGTATATAAGATATGTATGAAGTCATACCTTGTAGGCGAGGATTTGTGGGATGTTGTTAATGGGAGTAACACAAGTCCTCCTTTCATCGGACAAGAAAATAGCGGCACATACAAGAAGTGAAAACAGATTAATGTGAAGGTGGAGTGCATCCTAAAGAGGTTCATCTCGCACAACTTGTTTGATCTTATTATAAGGTGCAAATAAGCTCATGAAATATGGAAGACCCTTGATCGTTTGTTCAGTAAGAAGGATAAAGCGCGACTAGAGATCGTGGAGAATGAATTGGCTAACACCACTCAATTTAGCGTTTCTATTGCTAAGTATTTTTTGAAGATTACGAACTTGAGTTATGAGATTTCTTTATTAAATTTGGACGAGGCTATATCTGAAGCACGAATGAGAAGAATTATCATTTGTGGGTTGAAGAAAGAATATATACCTTTTGTTACATCAATTCAAGGATGGGCTCAACAACCATCCTTGGAGGACTTTAAGAATTTGTTTTCATCCAGGAGTTACGAGCCAAACAGATGGCTAGTGTATGTTTTAAAGAAAGGGAAGGAATTGTTCTTGTAGACAACAAGAGGAATTTTTAAGGAAAAACATTCAGAGATAGGACACACTCTCGATCTCAAAGTAGTTTAAGCTCGCCATAAATTGAGAAAGAGTCTACTAATAACTATAAGAGGACTCTCAAATGTTATCGGTGTGGTAAATTAGGACATATAAAAATATATTGCAGAGCCAAGGAGAGCAATGTGGCTCAAACTGGGAAAGCTGCTGAATAAGAAGAACACTAGTAAAGTGCTTTATCGCTAAGACATGAGCAGTAGATGCCATGGCCTCCATCAATTTTGAAAGAGACTGGATTGTTGATTCATGATGTGGGCACCATCTTACTAGAGATCAGTCCAAATTTTCCACCTTTTGTGAATACAATGACCATGAGGTCATTGTGACAACTGATAATAAAATACATCACGTGAAGGAAGACATTGTTGTCATCAACAAGAAGCAAAAAGATTCTGAAGACATTAACACTGGTGATATAGTAGCTGCTATCGAGGAAATCAAAGAAGCAGATCCTGAAATTAGTAATAAGAGTCTAGACGTGAAGGATCTTGAAGTAAGTAGTTTGGAGTGTGAAATAATAAAGTAGATTTTTTGCACGTACAAAAAATCCTAGCTATTTAGTAAATGTTGTAGAATAGTCTAGTGTAGTATCATGGATAATCATCTTGAAGAAAAATCTAGATATTCTAGAGTAGTGTTAGAAGACAAAGATAATTAGATTTTTCTTATGGATGTATCTAGAAGAATATCTAGAATCGTCCCTAGACTAGTATAAATAGGGGTGCATTATGATTTGTAACCAACCCATACAAACTCAATACAAGCCAATCAAGGAGTCTTCTTCCATAACAAAGTTTTCTACCTAAAATCTTTCTTTGCCTTTCTAAGCTTCCTCTTCTTTAGTTGAATCTTCTAATCTAACAACGATCTTGGGCTAGCAAAAGGTATCCCCGATTTACTTTTTCTTTTGCTATATTCTCTACATAATACAAACAATACTAAGTTCTGCATGAATAGGGGAATTAGCAAAGTATTTACAATTAAAACCAGTGATCCAACTCCATTACTGTCTCTAAACACTCCACCAATGCCTCCAGTGTTGTGGTGGATTTGAAGGCACCAACAATGTTGAGTTTGTACCATGTGCTTGGTGGTTTGTGCCATGACACATGAATTTGTTTCTTAGGGTTTGTATAGGCTCTTTCATTGTAAGATGATGATATTCGATACGACGATTTATAGTATTCTTAAGGTCTATTTTATTGGTCACGTTATTGTGGTTGTCGTTGTTACGATTGATCCAAATAGCGCAATTTATAAAGGGAAATATAGTTCCCAGTTTGTTAAGTTTGTGGGTAATGTAGGAAAGCTATTTCGAATAGTATCCGACCAGTGTGAGCTGTGATTTGGATCAAAAGTTATGTGAAGCTTGTCCCACATGTTCTTAGAATCAGTGCATTGGGTGAAAATATGCTCAACGGCTATCGGATCTACAGACATGACATTGGTCATCGATATTCATACCAATGTGCTGCAAGCAGTGTTTAAAAAGGCGGGGCGTAAGGCGGGGCGTTTTACATATGTCTCGATGAGGCGTAAGCCCCGAGGCATGGGGCGTAAGCCTCATGGGTATTTAATTTTTTGTATTTCATAAATAATATAATTATAATAAATATTTTTAAATAGGTAAAATTACATAAAAAATAAAAGAAAAGTGTGTATATATATATATATATATATATATATATAACCTTACAAGTTTAAACAATAAAATGAAATAAAAGCTATTATGAAATGCAAATCAACTCTAACATCTTAACTTTCAAACAATGAAAAATCACAATTTGTTAAAACAATATTACTATCATTCTATTCATTGTATCTCCCTATAAACAACTTTATCAGTATTATAATTGAAACGTAACTCCTTCATGAATAAAAATAAAATTACTTTCAAATAGAGAAATAATAAAATATGATAATTTTAATACATAGGACAAAAGACCAATGACAAGTGAAAATTCACAATTCGGTTATGTATTCTTAAAAGAAATATTAAGTGATATTCACCCTCACGATGTTCTCATATAGTAAATATGCAATACTACGACTTGTTATTTGAGTTATACCCAATCTTCTTATTTCGGTAAATGAAAAATTATTAAGTATCAATCATTTGTTAAAGAATTATGAGGGTCAACGGATTTAATTAAGGAATTTAACATATAATTGTGTAAGAACTGTTAGGCGAGCCCGAGCGTTGAGCGTTAGGCGTGTTTAGGGCGTACAATCGGGCGCTTAGGGCGTAAGCCTCGCAGGAATTAAGCCCCGCACGTGAGCCCTGGGGCATTTTGCTAGTGCCCCGCCCCGGGGCGAGCCCCGAGTCGAGTCCCAGAACTGTCTTTTAAAATACTGGGTGCAAGTAAGCTTGACTAGAGATTTTGTTATGGTAACATTGCCATGTAAAAATTTTAATTTGTGGAGGCAATTAAAAGTCCAGATCAAACTAAAGTTTTTACCACAATAAGTAGGAGGATCAATGGTAGTGTAACACGAGGCAGTGCTGAATTGGGAAACAGTCTAGAGCAACAGGGGCGGACCCACATTGAGCAAAGTGAGTGCTCGAGCACCCATTGACAGCATCTCGAGCTATATATATTTATATATAAAACTCAACAAAGCGGATATATAAAATGCTTAAGCACCCATTAAATAAACATACCCCTTGGTGCGTTGGTGGAAAAGTAAATATCACAGCATCTGCTTGCGTGAGATTCGGGGGTTCGATCCTGGCTGCATTTTCTTTTTGAAACGCTGGTTCGTAACTTCTTTATTAAGTTAGTGTTTCTAAGTAAGTCTTCACTGCTTTGTTTCTCAATTTTTTGGGCAGATTCTTCTTTTTATGTTTACCACCTGACTTTCCTTTTCTTTTCTTACTACTAACTTAAAAAAAAAAAAAAAAAAAAAAAAAAGAGGGGGGGGGGGGGGGGTTTACCTTTTTAATTAGTTTGTTTAATCGTGGTGAAAAAGAGAGAGAGTTATCACTTGTATTAATGTTCTCTAATCTTCCCTTCAGGGGCGGGTTTAGCATATATTATGGGAGTTCTCGGGAATCCCCATGTATTTGTGCGGATCCTATATTTGTATTGAAAAATTTAATAATTATATAAAAAATACGATTTGAGAATCCATTAATAAAGTGTGTTGTTGGTTCAGTGGCAAAGAAGGAACTCTTAAAGCTTTGTTTCTTTTGGTCAAGGTTCGAATCCTTGATCACCTATAAATTTTTGTTTTGTCTCTTTGTATTTTTTTATTTGAAATGGGTTGGAACCCACAAAGGATCCGCCTCTGCTTCCCCTCAGTATCTTAACTTGAACACAATAGTTTTTCTTTTCCTACCACTTTACCTTTTTTGATGACTATTATTTGTTGTTAAAGGCGAGCACCCATGACCTTAAAATTCTGGATCCGCCACTGTAGAGCAACGTCAAACAACTGAACTCACGGTCCGTCCCGTGAGTTCTCAGTAGAACAACATATCTGAAGCTTACACAGCTCGTACACATGGAGAAAGGGATAATCCTTACCTTGGATGACACAAACTAAACTCTTTACACCTCACTTCACCTTGAAGAAAGCTTGGATCTAACCACCAAACGAAGGAGATGAACTATGCTAGTACCACGAACTTTTCGAAGGAGGAATCACGTTGAAGTCTAGTTGGACTTAGCCCTTGATGATAGGAGAACACTTTAGGGAGAGTTTTGGGAACCTTATGGTCCGTCTTGAAGTGAAATTTGAGATAAATGAGCTTAGCACCGCTTGAAACAAATATATAATATTTCCACCGCCATCAACATACGGAGCAACATGCGGCCGTATGTTGCAACATACAAACCGTACGTTACCAATTTTCCTCAGGAAACTCTTTGAATCTATGCCTTGATCAGACAATGGACATATGATCCGTACCTCCAATGTACGGTTCGTATGTCACTCCACAAGTAGAGAAATTTTGCTGAAACTCATTCTCTTCGATGCGTTTAGCCTCTGATCCTTAAGAAACCTCTTTAACATTGTTTAAATCGTCTATAACCTTATGAATAACCTTAATCCCCCATGTTTGCATCAATTAGCTATGGCACGTCCTAACGTAAAAGTATAGGGTGTTACATCTGACTTTTGTGTTAGTAGGATAAAAGTTTAGTGATTTTTCTATTAGAAAACATAATTATGTGATTTTTATAAATTAAAAAAAAAAAAAAAAAAAAAAGGTTATAATTATGTGACCATTTATGAGATGTAGTCTCTATTTGTCTTATATGATTTTTTATTCTACTTCTTAATTACATTGAAGAGAAACAGATTAAAATTTAGCCAAATTACTTTTTAAATTAACGAAATTTTTAAATTTTCCACTCTCCAGCACATCATGGACGCTGCAACCGATGATTCTGATAAAGTCCGTCAATGCCCCATCAAGGAATTATGTTCGTGACGCTAAAGCCTTAGCTGCCACACCAGCTGACGTCAAAGAGTACCCTAATTCCTATGTGTTCATTGCAGACATGTCAGGGTTGAAATCTGGAGATATCAAAGTGCAGGTGGAAGATGATAATGTGTTGTTGATAAGTGGAGAAAGGAAGAGGGAAGAAGAGAAAGAAGGGGCAAAGTACATCAGAATGATGGAAATGGAGGCTCTCTACTTTGATGTTTGTGGTATGAAAGATAGAGAGCTAGCATTGCTACTCATTTCATCTAGATTTTCTATGTTTTATGAAATATGTTGAATGGAAAATGTGAGGAATTAACTACATGTGTATGTGTGCGATCTCTTGTTTAAATCATGTGATTTGCTACTCTGTATTCTGTTCTGTTTCTCCAGTTGCTATGAGCATATAGGGTGCAGTTCTTTCTTTCTTTTTAAATCTGAACAAGGAGCGAATAGTTTTATTTTCCATAATGTTTAATTTTATAGCTGTGAGAAACTAGTTCTATGTAGAAAATAATTAAGGTTTCGAGAGTACTGGTTCAAGAAATTAGGCCTTTGCTGGATTGTTAGTACACAAATTCTTCAGGATTACAGAGCCAATTACAATTCAAGAAAGTAGAATTTTGATTTTTCCGACAGCAGGGAAGATAAAAGAAAGGTGGTTCTAATGTATTGCTATTAAATTATTGCCTATGCTTCAAATATTGTACAATGGGTGGTTTTTTTATTATGGCTCGGTAATTTTCACCTTTTGAGCTGGGCCATAATTATTTAAATTAAGCTTGTATACGGTAAAAATCAGATACGCTTTAA
This sequence comes from Lycium barbarum, assembly GCF_019175385.1. NCBI lineage: Eukaryota > Viridiplantae > Streptophyta > Magnoliopsida > Solanales > Solanaceae > Lycium > Lycium barbarum. Next base: position 42,608,440 of record NC_083340.1, on the reverse strand, counting down.
ACCGATGAGACCAGGAACCGAAGGAAGAAGGGGACAAGAACATGCACGAGGACTTTCATTCTGAACCAGAGGAACGCTTGGACCGGGGCCAAGGAAGGGCATCATTTGATCCGGTTTCTTCATGGCCGAGTTGGTCGTTGTCGTTGGTCCGTTAGGTCGTGGCCGTTAGTCCGTTTATTCGTGGTCGTTGGTCCGGGAGATCTGTTGCGCGATTGCCACGCGTCGATAACGTCCTGCTATGCTTAACTGCCAATTGTACGGGTGTCAGACCGTACGGCCAACCTAACCCAACCTAATCCAAGTCAGAGTTTTTCTTTATTTTTAGTTTTCTCTTATTGTATGGAGCCCATGAGACAACACTATAAATAAGGGTCATTGCCCACTTTTAAGGGGTTGGCTCCTTAACATCAAGAACATTCTTTTGTACTAGAAATATATATAAATCTCTCTCATTATCGTGTTGCAATCCGAATTCATTATGTTCATCTCTATTACATTTCTTCAATCAAGTAACACCCATATATTAGTAAACATACAAGTACATAGCAAACCACCGATTATTAGTTTCTTCTTCATAGCATATTCATATATTTCTTTTCTCTATCAAAGGATTCAAGGCACAACCACATATCCTATACCTCACCCACAAATTTAATTGATTATCCAAATTCGGGGTAAACAGTTTGGCGCCCACCGTGGGGCTAGGATAATAGTGGTCTTTTACCTTGATCTCTACCTTACCCATCAAAAACGAAAACATCTTCTGTTCGTCACTGAAAAAATGGACTAAATGGCTGACAGTGGGCAATCTGGTCACGTCAACAATAACGAGATCGTGGCCGAAAACGAAGGCAGCGGTCCATGAGGATTGTCAAACCCCGCTGATCCTAACCCCGTTAATTCGAGGGAGGGCCTCAACCATCAAAACACCGTGGACCAGGAGAATGCCGCCCAACCTGCTACCGACCCTTTAAATACACACAATTCGATTACTTTGTCCCGGACTCAGGGCCAGAAAGAACCGGAAGCCCCAAATGATAATATTGACTTACGTTTAATTTTTGAAATGTTGCAGGAACAGAGAGCGGCGATTGCCGAACAGGGAATCGCGATAGCCCGGTTGCAAAACGGAAAAGATAAAACGACCTCAAAGGAGGCGAAGGGTGCTGCCGAACTCGGGAAAGATGAGGCACAGATGGTCGAGAGCAATGGGTCCGGAGCTGGTTCCTCCACCGAGGTTCTGAAAATGCTCGAGACTTTGGCAAAACGGGTAGACTCGACCGAAAAAAGGGTGGAAACGTACAACTCTCGGGTGGACCAAATCCCTGGGGCTCCGCCTTTACTAAAAGGGCCGGATTCGAAGAGGTACATCCAGAGGCCTTTTCCTCCGAGTGCAGCTCCGAAACTAATCCCGAAGAGATTCAAAATGCCGGATATCCAGAAATATGACAGCACAACGGACCCGCACAAGCACGTGACCTCATACACCTGCGCTATAAAAGGCAATAATATGGAGGAAGATGAAATTGAACCGGTATTGCTGAAGAAGTTCGGGGAAACTTTTTCAAAAGGGGCATTAACATGGTACGACCATTTGCCTGAGCATTCGATCACTTCATTCGAAATGCTCGCCGATGCCTTCATAAAAGCTCACGCCGGTGCAGAGAAGGTGCAGGCCCGTAAGACAGATATTTTCCGTATAACCCAGAGAGACTATGAATTACTGCGTGAATTTGTCAACCGATTCCAAAGGGAACGAATGGAGCTCCCCCCGGTTCCAGAAGAATGGGCTGCACAAGCTTTCACAAAGGGGCTCAATGTTCAGAGCTCAACGGCTTCGTTCAAATTAAAGGAAAGCTTGCTGGAGTACGAGGCTGTGACATGGGCTGATGTCCATAACCGATACGAGTCGAAGATTCGGGTGGAGGATGATCAATTCGAACTTCCCCCGGGGCCAATAAATGTGAACAAAAGTTTTGAGAGACCAAGAAAAGGTTACGAAACGAAGGCCGAGCCGTCGAGGGAGAGGTATCGGCCATATTCCTATTCGGAGAAGCCAAGCTTTAGGTCGGAGAAATCAAGGGTTAGCCCAAGCCATTTCTCCGATCGGGGTAATAAACGGGTCGAGCGCCCGTCGAACAGTCGGGGTCTCTCGTTCAGGAGTGATGCCGGAAGCTCCGCCGGCAATAAGGATTTGCCAAAGATATCAGAGTAAAACTTCAACGTCAGTACCTCGGGCCTCGTCTCGGCTATTGGCCGTGTCCCGGATGTAAGATGGTTGAGACCTCTAAGGCCGGATCCGTGCCAACGGGACCCGAGCATGGTGTGTGAATACCATGGAACCCATGGTCACAGAACCGAGGATTGTCGCCAGCTAAGAGAGGAGGTAGCCCGGTTACTGAAGAACGGTTATCTCCGAGAATCGCAGAGTGAATGAGCCAAAAGTCACTACAAGGAAAGGGAGACTCATAAAAGGGACGAGCCAGTAGAATTCCAGCATATAATCAACATGATAGTTGGGGGTACCGATGCCCCTTGAGGGCCGGTGATGAAACGGGCCAAGGTTTCTGTTGTTAGCGAAAAACGCAGCCGGGATTATTTACCCGAGGGTTCTATCTCTTTCAGCAACGAGGATGCAGAAGGCATCATTCAACCGCACAATGATGCATTGGTAATTTCTATTCTTATCTTTAAAACTCAGATTAAACGTATTTTGATTGACCCAGGTAGCTCGGCCAACATCATCCGGTGGAGAGTGGTCGAACAGCTAGGGCTGCTCGATCAGGTCATACCGGTAGCCCGGGTACTCAGCGGGTTCAACATGGCGAGCGAAACCACAAAGGGGGAGATCTCATTTCCGGTCAACATCGATAGCACTATCCAGCAAACGGTGTTCTATGTAATCGAAAGGGACATAAAGTACAATGCATTGCTGGGTAGACCTTGGATACATAGCATGAGGGTCGTGCCCTCAACATTACATCAGCTGCTGAAATTTCCGACCCCAGAGGGAATAAAAACCATCCGAGGAGAACAACCCGCTGCAAGGGAGATGTTCGCGGTCGAGGAGGCGACGCCTCAGCCCGAAAAATCGGATCACAAAGAAGGAGATCCAACCGGGGAACCGAACACCAAATAGCAATCAAAGCACTCGGGACTGGATCCAGAGTACGAAAAGGATAATTTCGACGTACCCAGATCGTTCGTCATGCCGGATGTCTCGGATGCAACCAAGTCGACAGTAGAGGAGCTGGAGCAGATCATCTTGTTCGAGTATCTACCGGACAGAAAGGTATACCTGGGCAGGGGGTTAACCTCGGAGCTCAGGAACAAGTTAATTGAATTTTTTCGAGCTAACGCAGATTGCTTCGCATGGTCCCATATAGATATGACAGGTATATCACCGGAGGTAGCAACTCACAAGCTCAACTTAGACGGGAAGTTTCCCCCGGTGAAGCAGAAGAGAAGGCCCATGGCGGAAGCAAAACCCGCCTTCGTAAAAGACGAGGTAACAAAGATTTTAAAAATTGGTTCTATTCGGGAGGTAAAGTACCCGGACTGGCTAGCTAACATGGTAGTGGTGCCCAAGAAAGGTAATAAATTTCGAATGTGTGTTGATTACAAGGATTTAAATAAAGCATGCCTGAAGGATTCATTCTCGTTGCCTCACATCGATAGAATGATCGATGCGACGGCCGGGCATGAGATGTTAAGTTTTCTCGATGCCTACTCCGGGTATAACCAGATTCGGATGCACCCGGAGGATCAAAAGAAAACATCCTTCATTACCCGATACAGGACTTACTGTTATAATGTCATGCCTTTTGGATTAAAAAATGCCGGTGCAACTTACCAACGCCTAGTTAATGAGATGTTCGAAGAACAAATAGGGAAAACAATAGAAGTTTATATTGACAACATGGTGGTCAAGTCCCTGGAAACAGAGGACCATTTAAAACATTTGCAGGAAACCTTCGACGTGCTCCGCAAGTATAACATGAAGCTCAACCCGGAAAAATGTTCCTTCGGGGTAAGGTCCGGCAAATTTTTAGATTTCATGGTGTCAAACCGAGGGATCGAAATCAACCCGGACAAGATCAAAGCCATCGAGGATATCGAGGTGGTAAATAACGTCAAAGGAGTATAGAGGCTCACCGGAAGGATAGCGGCGTTGAGTCGCTTCATATCGAGGTCCTCGGATAAGAGTCATTGTTTCTTCTCCTTACTAAGGAAGAAGAACGACTTCGTTTAGACACCGGAGTGCCAAAGAGCTTTACAAGAATTGAAGAGATATTTGTCTAGCCCCACGCTGTTGCACACACCAAAGGCGAACGAGCCGTTTTTCCTCTACCTTGCTGTCTCCGAGGTAGCGGTAAGTGGCATTTTGGTGCGAGAAGAATCAGGTACGCAATTCCTTATCTATTATGTAAGTAGAACTTTGGGGGATGCGGAGACCCGTTATCCCCACTTGGAAAAATTGGCACTGGCACTGGTAAGTGCTTCTAGAAAGCTCAAGCCCTACTTTCAATGCCATCCAATATGTGTAGTAACTACTTACCCCCTGAAAAACATCATGCATAAACCGGAATTATCGGGTAGACTAACTAAATGGGTCGTCGAAATTAGCGGATATGATATCGAGTACAAACCTCGAACGGCCATCAAGTCCCAGATCTTGGCCGATTTTATGGTAGATTTCACCTCGGCTATGGTCCCCGAGGTTGAGAAAGAGCTTCTGCTAACCTCGGGGGAAGCCTCGGGTATTTGGCCGCTACATACGGACGGAGCCTCAAACCTCAAAGGTTCCGGGTTAGGGATCGTCCTTAGAACCTCGGCCGGGGATGCCGTAGTCCATTAGAACTGCTAAATTGACTAACAATGAAGCCGAGTATGAAGCCATGATTGCAGGTTTGGAATTGGCTCGAAGTATGGGGGCCAAAACAATCGAGGCAAAGTGCGATTCACTCTTGGTCGTAAACCAGGTGAACGGTTTTTTCGAGGTCAAGGACGAACGGATGCAGAGGTATCTTGAAAAAATCCAAGTGATACTACATCACTTTAAAGAATGGACCATGCAACATATACCGAGGGAGCAGAACAGCCAAGCCGATGCATTGGAAAATCTGGGATCCTTGGTCGAAGGGGAAGAAATCAATCCCAGGACTACGGTGCACTTGTTGAACACGGCGATAGAAAACGGACATGCTGAGATACACACAATGGGTTTAACTTGGGATTGGCGCAACAAGTACATCGACTACTTGCGTGATGGAAAGCTCCCGAATTACCCAAAAGAATCACGGTCATTAAAGACCAAAGCTGCGCGTTTCTGCTTAGTGAACGGCCAATTGTATCGACGATCTTTCTTCGGCCCCCTGGCTAAGTGTTTGGGCCCCGGAGAGACGGAGTATGTGATGAGAGAGGTGCGCGAAGGAACCTGTGGCAACCACTCCGGTGCTGAAGCTCTGGTCCGAAAGAACATCAGGGCTGGTTACTACTAGAACCGGATGGACGAAGACTCGAAAAATTTTGTCCGGAAATATGACGGGTGTCAGAGACATGCTCCGATGATTCACCAGCCCGGGGAGTTGCTGCATTCGGTGGTTTCACCTTGGCCTTTCATGAAGTGGGGGATGGACATCGTTGGTCCATTACCATGGGCACCAGGTAAAGCCCGTTTCATTCTGTTTATGACTAATTATTTCTCTAAGTGGGTTGAAGCGCAGGCCTTTGAGAAAATCAGAGAGAAGGAAGTCATTAACTTCATATGGGACCACATCGTCTGTCGCTTCGACATCCCTGCTGAGATAATCTGTGATAACGGACCCCAGTTCATGGGTGGCAAAGTCAATGATTTTCTCGAGGGATTGAAGATCAAGAAAATTGTATCAACCCTGTATCACCCGTGTGCAAACGGATAGGTAGAATCCACGAACAAGACAATAATCCAAAATCTCAGGAAAAATCTTGAAGCGTCAAAGCATTACTGGAGGGAAATATTACCGGAGGTGTTGTGGGCATACAGAACCACATCAAAATCAAGTACGGGAGAAACTCCTTTCTCGTTGGTCTACGGAGCTGAAGCCCTTATTCCCGTAGAGGTTGGTGAACCCACTCTCCGGTTCAGCTATACTATCTGGGAGTCAAACGAGGAGGCCATGGCCGTACAACTCGACCTCACAGATGAACTTCGCGAAAACGCGTTAGTCCGTATTGCAGCCCAGAAACAGAGAATGGAAAGGTACTACAACCGAAGAGCCAATGTTTGGCATTTCCAAGTTGGGGACTTGGTGCTTCGAAAAGTTACCTTGAACACCAAGAATCCCAACGAAGGAAAACTGGGTCCGAACTGGGAAGGTCCGTATAAGATAACCGGGATAACGGGCAAAGGATCGTATCAGTTGGAGTCCATGGACGGGCAACGGTTGCGCAACAATTGGAACATGGCTCATCTGAAAAGATACTACTGTTAAGGTATGGACTCCCCATGTTGTCTATTTAACCTTTCTCTTTTGCAGAAAAATCGAGAGCCGGATAAAATTATAATTTAGGCCTGCAAACACATGTTGCACTCTTTTCCTTAGTACAGTTTTGTCCCAAAATGGGTTTTCCGACAAGTTTTTTAATGAGGCAACAAGTATAACGTGTTACTCGACAAAGACGAAGACAGACGCCCGAAAACTCGGGGTCACGACCAACGAGTGGGGACTTAATAGCACTCACCCGATCTTGCAGCTCGGATAAGAGCTAGGGGACTATCACACCCACTCCGAAGTTTTCCCTGGTTAGTTGAAACCGGAGGCCGCCCCCAACAAAACAAAACCGGATCTTCCGCATTAGGTTCCGATGTAAGGACCAAACGATCAGAATGAATCATGTCCCCATAATACTTGCTACGGCAAAACCAAGAACCGGATCTTCCGCATTAGGTTCCAATGTAAGGACCAAACGATCAGAATGAATCGTGTCCATTTAGTATTTGCTACGGCAAAGGCGGAAGGGAAAAATTCAGTCTCATGTACACAAACATTTGCAATGCAAAAGTTATCGAAAGTTAGGATAAACGAGATCTCGGATGGCTTCCCGATGATAACTGCCGTATTTCGGCACTATTTCATTTATACACCTATACCGGGCACTACGATCGAAATTCGATAAAGGCAACAAGGTCATAGCGAATCGAGCCAAAATCGTTAACCCCACAAACGGGGACTTTTACACCAAAATCCCGCTAAGGCTGAGACTCAGGTGTCTGAAATATACCGGCCCTAAGAAATAGCCGAAAAATACCGGCCCTAAAAACGCCCGTCGTGATTCGGAGACATCCAAATTCACAAAGTGTAGGATGAGTCCCATGGGCAAAATCTCCATAACATTCCCGGACGACATGTACCGGATGAAGAAAAAAGCCGATATATAAGCACAGTCAGAAATAACGACTATTTAAACGAACCGGCAATTCGGGCGAAAGTCATGACAAACAATCATTCGAAGAAAAGAATCAAGAAAAACACATGTTCTATTTATACAAGGGATTTTACATCAGAGACCCCTACAAAGGCAAAAAAATAAAAAGCTAAGTACAGGCCCTAAATCTATCCGGAATGGCTGGAGCCGGAGTGTTCAGACACTGTCCGCTCGGAGTCGTCGGAGTCATCCCCGAGGGCACCCTTAGCCTCTTCCTCGATTCTTCTAGCCTCGAGAATAAGGGCCGGAAGATTCGTAAAGCCATGCTCGGCTTGCTCAAGGGTGATCCTCCGAGACTTTCATTTTTCGTACTCAGCAGCAATAGTGGCATGAGCCTCGGCGGCCTCCACGCTCTTTAGAGCTTCTTCCAAATCGGCCTCGGCCCGGGCTAACTTTGCCGCCAGAACATCCCGAGCTTCTCCGAGGACATTTTGCATCTGAATGGCCGACTCGAGCTCGGCCTTGAGAGTGTCATTTGCACCGATTGTCTCTTCGAGCTCGGATTTTAGATCAGCACACATCTGGGCCCTCTTCTCCGCCTTCTCCTCGAGCACCCTCATACGCTCTTTGTCCCGGGCACTCTGAGATTCGAGCAGCCGATTCCTCTCGGCCAAGCTCGTAGCATCAGACTTCGCCGAATCCAGCTCCCCCCGGAGTTGAGAGAGGGTGGTTTCGAGCTCACCAAGCCTCGAGGAAAATTGAGCGTTATCTCGGCTAAGGCCGATCTTGTCCACTTCGAGACTCCGGTTGTACTCGACCATCTCGGCCAGCTCTCCCTTCAATCGACGGTTTTCAGCCTTTGTTGCATCGAGCTCGGGTTGGAGGTTGGAGAGAGAAACTGCTCGGCTCAACTCATCCTCCTTCACCCACAGAAGGTGCTGAAATTTTCCGTCTCCCGACCTTAGGCATCCAGTTGGCCCTTAAGATCGTCCACCTCTTGCTGAGCACGGACGAAAGCCTCATTGACAAGCACCACACTCTGCAAATGAAGCAAGTTAAAAACTTGAGCAAACAAGGCTAAAACTCTCGGTGGAATTCTGCAAAGAAGGCTGATAAACTTACCCGGTTACCCGCGTGCATACCCTCGTTAATGAGGCACTGCCAAGGGACCCCGTTCATCTTCCGCTTGTCCGCGTCCGAAACCAGCGGCCTGAGATAGCTGGCTACACCCATCGGGCGAGAAAGAAAGCTGCAATCCTCGGGAACGGTGATCACAGCCGATCTTGTCCTCCTCGGCTCCACACTTGGGGCCGGGAAGGTGAGGACTAAGTTGTTCCTAGCACCGGACTCGGTGGTCCGACTAGCCGCCCTCGTGGCCCGGGGAATCGGGAGATGAACGAATCCAGCAGCTTCGCCGGTTTCGGGAGGAGTATCCAAGAACATGTCTTCGAATTCATCTGATCTCAAGGGCTGAATTGGGGAACTCGAAAGGACTTCAGCAGCTTCAGCAAAAGCAGGGATCTCCAAAGACGCAGCAGGCTCGTGCTCGGGCACCGGATGAACGTCAAAAGGGACTTCGGTCTCCGCGACCGGTTCGGTCTTTTGACTGTCTTCGGCAGCCACCGCCTCCCTAGATCTTCTTGTCCTTTGTAGGGGGGTCTCCTCGGAAGAAGCGTCGCCTGAAATATCGATGAATTTAATCGACCTTAGAGGAGTTAGGAAATGAATTTCTTCCTCACCTGTGTATAATACGGGAGCCAAGAGTCCTTCCCCGGCTGAAGGAAGGGGTGAAACAGTGACAACCCCTTCCGGAATAGGGGCCACGGAAGAGGCCTCACTGATCCTCCGAACGAGGAGCTCGGGCTCTGCTTCGTCCCTTAAGGTCCTAACGACGCTCCTCGCCCGTTTCTTTGGTTTCTGCCCTTTGTCCAAGGGCCTTTTTCTCTTGGCAGCAGCAGCAGCGAGGATACGAGATGCACCTACTGAATCGAACTCCGGTGCCGACGTTGTGGATTCGGCTGCTGACTCTGGTCTGGGATCCACCGAGCCCTTGGGCAAACCTGAAAATCGAAGACGCAATAAATACGGGTAGTAGAAGATGCAGTGAACACGGGTAGCAGCAGAGTATTACCGTGGTTCTGGGCAACCCATCGGCCGCGTGACAGGTGGCCCCACGTTCGGTCGTCGTGGACATGCTGGCTAAGGAGTGCAGTAACCCATTCGTTCAGATCCCGGACGACCGGGGGAATCCATCCATTGGCTAATATAAATAAGAAAAGCGATGAGAAAGTGGAACCAAAGTTCGATAAAACATACAAAAGCAATTACTTAGAGTTCAGGCTTACGCTTGTTGTTCCACGTTTCCGGAAAAGGCATGTAATTGTCCGGAATGATGTCCGAGGTCCTCACCCGGACATATCGCTCCAACCATCCCCGGAACAACCTCGGGGAATATAAGCGTATCAAGTGGGCCTGCGTGAGCTCCTTCCCGGCATTGTTGGCCAACAACCGGAGGCATGCCACAACCCTCCAAACGATCGGACCAATCTGTGCCAAGGTCACGTCATAGGTCCGACACATGTCCAAGATGACCGGATCGACCGGAGGGTCGAGCTTGAGAGTGAAAGGGTAAGTATACACATATAAAAAACCTTATCGGTGGTCAGTGACTGATTCACTTGGCCCGGGGGCAAAAACTTGAACTGGACGGGTGTCCCACCCGCAATTAGCCCGGACTAAGTCGAGTTTTTCCTCAGTAATGGATGAGGGATATCGCCTCACATCAAACCCCCTATCGGATACCGAAGAAGGTTTTTCGACCTCAAAATCTTTGTTGAAGTTAGGCTTGGCCGGTATGATGTCCGAGGCAGTGGGCTCGAATGTGCTCTTTGCTTTAGTTGGAGATGCAGGTTCGATTCCTTGAGATGAAACCGAGGGAATATCATGGGAAGTGGTTTCAGAAATTTGAAAATATGAAAAGAAGAAGTTGAGTGGATTCAGAAAGGAAGTTAAAAAATAGTAAGGGAACAGACGGTTCAAGGAATGACAGAGTAAGAAGCAGCAACACTCAAACAAGAGCAGCTAGTAAAGATGGTGGCAAAGTTGCTTCCTTTCACGTGGTATAGGCGATGAATCAGCAACAAACTTGATATGGAGGATAATTAGATATGGTGAAGATGAAGAAATGCAGTGAAGAGTGAAGATGAAGAGAAATGAATCGTAAAAATGAGAGAATGAAGAAGTTGAAGACGTTTTATAGACGTGAGGTTCAGGCGGTTACGGTTTCCAGCCAATAGGGGGCGCCACGTGTCCCATAATTAATGAGGAATGACTTGAAACGACGTGCGTGCGGCGGTTGTCAGAGCGGACCATCCGGGATAAGACACGTGGCCGATGAAAAGGGGACGTGACGCAACTGTTCCCGCCAAAGTGAGAAGATAATGACGGACAAACGGAGTCGCCGATTTCTTGATTCATTCACTTCCCGTTACTCCGATAAATCTACGGTCCGGGAAGTGTAGGGACTAGTTGTATACTGTAAAAATCGGATACGCTTTAAACCGGTGAGACCAGGAACCGAAGGAAGAAGGGGACAAGAACATGCACGAGGACTTTCATTCTGAACCGGAGGAACACTTGGACCGGGGCCAAGGAAGGGCATCATTTGATCCGGTTTCTTCATGGCCGAGTTGGTCGTTGTCGTTGGTCCGTTTGGTGGTGGCCGTTAGTCCGCTTATTCGTGGCCGTTGGTCCGGGAGATCCGTTGCGCGATTGCCACGCGTCGATAACGTCCTGCCATGCTCAACTGTCAATCGTACGGGTGTCAGACCGTACGGCCAACCTAACCCAACCTAATCCAAGTCAGAGTTTTTCTTTATTTTTAGTTTTCTCTTATTGTATGGAGCCCATGAGGCAACACTGTAAATAAGGGTCATTGCCCACTTTTAAGGGGTTGACTCCTTAACATCAAGAACATTCTTTTGTACTAGAAATATATATAAATCTCTCTCATTATCGTGTTGCAATCCGAATTCATTGTGTTCATCTCTATTACATTTCTTCAATCAAGTAACACCCATATATTAGTAAACATACAAGTACATAGCAAACCACCGATTATTAGTTTCTTCTTCATAGCATATTCATATATTTCTTTTCTCTATCAAAGGGATTCAAGGCAGAACCACATATCTTATACCTCACCCACAAATTTAATTGATTATCCAAATTCAGGGTAAACAAGACTAAAATTCATATTTTTAACATGTGTGCTCTTGGAAATGATTGCCACTGTTTATAAATAGCTCGGCTATCAATCTCTGTGAGAATTAAGATGGTAAGCAATTCTGAACTGATGACTGCCAACTTTTCGCCTACACATTCAATTGAAAATCGTTATCTGTTTAAGCCAATGACACTAAGTTTTAGTTACTCATTTGAGAATAAATTGTAATAACAAGATAGCTGAAATATCTAATTTTCGGTACTTTAGGCAGAAAGTCTATGTTTTCCTTTTGGCAGCAAATTATTACGTATATTAAGTCAAAGTCAAAGATAATTTTTTTTTTATATTATTTGCATTTTCTTTGTTCAATATTTTGGTCCATCCTACTTTTCAATTTATGTGAACCTTTTCACAATACGAAAATCAAACTTTATAACTTTGATCGTAAATTTTGACATAAATTTTTCAAGTTTAGAAAAATAAAAATTATATATTCGGAAACTACATAAAAATACAATAAGTCATGATAATTTATAATTCAAATAATTTAGAAAAAATGTAACAAAAACGTCGTTAAAGAACCACCTCAAAGACTCCCTAAATAGTAATAGGTTCACGTAAATTAAAATAAAAAGAGTAATTTTTACTCACATTTCTTTCAAAATGTTCTCTAAAAAATAATTTTCTTAAGCCGAGAGGGTTTACCCGAAAGAGGCTTCAAGGTAAAGGCCTTTGTACATCTCATCCTATAAACTCCATTTGTGTGAATATACACGATATGTTGTAAAGATAAGACTCATTTAAAAAATTCCATTATAAAATCACTTCCAAACAAGCACTTTAAGTAACTTTTTAACGAGTGTACCAAAACCTTAAAAAAAGTGTAACGGAGGGACTAACAATCGGCAAAGTTCTAGACAATGTAGCACAGGGACAATGTGAAGAGCAGAAGCTCCTAGAAACTTCCGTCATTCTTCTTCTATTTTCCTCCGGAAGTTCCACATTTCCGCTATATAATCACCCCCCTCTACCCCAACATTCCCTGCAATCAGAATCCAACACACAATTTGAACGTTACAAACACAAATCACACATCAAAATTAAAACCAGTTGATCAAAGAAGAGAAAAATGGATTTGAGGCTGATGGGTATCGACGCACCACTCTTCCACACACTCCAGCACATCATGGACGCTGAAACCGACGATTCCGACAAGCCCGTGAATGCCCCATCAAGGAACTATGTCCGTGACACTAAGGCCATGGCTGCCACACCCGCAGACGTGAAAGAGTACCCTAATTCGTATGTTTTCATTGTTGATATGCCAGGGTTGAAATCTGGAGATATCAAAGTGCAGGTGGAAGTTGACAATGTGCTGATGATTAGTGGAGAAAGGAAAAGGCAAGAAGAGAAAGAAGGAGCAAAGTATATCAGAATGGAGAGAAGGGTCGGCAAATTCATGAGGAAGTTTACACTTGCGGAGAATGCGAATAATGATGCTATTTCTGCTGTTTGTCAAGATGGGGTTCTGACTATCACGGTACAGAAGTTGCCTCCTCCTGAGCCCAAGAAACCCAAAACCATTGAGGTCAAAATTGCATGAAATATTGGTGAAGTTATGACTCTTTTTTGGACATGGAAAAGAAATGTTATTTGTTTTGATGTTCGGTGGAATGATGTGGTACGTAATAAAAATGGTAGAGATGTAGTACTGATATTGTACTCCATTTATTGGGCATGATCTTTTGTATGTTTCTTGTTTAGTGCAGTGAAATGCTTCTTCTAGTATATTCTGTTCTGTTTGCTCATTGGCAATCAAATGCCCATTACTTTTACTTTAGCCTATGATGGTTCCCCCCTTCTATATAATTCTAATTGAGGTGCGTGAGTCCATAAATAACGGACGATAAGTATAAGTGGTGCTACTTTTAGTGGAATTAGTAACATTGATCCAATTGTAACTAAAGAAAAAAAACATGTCCTTGTCATTCATAAATTTCATTCTTAAAAATAGTTTAAGATAAATGGATTAAAGGTGTAATGAACTTTACACCAAGTAATAAATTAGATTAGGGATGTCAATTATACAGATGAGGTCAAGTTGGAGCAAATTAGTTTATGTTACTTACAGCGGAAAATGAGAAGGCGAATAGAGGATACAAGCAGGGGCAGAGCAGGTAAGGGCCGAAGGTTCATCCGAACCCCTTTCGGCAAAAAATTATATTTTTTATATATGGTTAAAATTATTTTTTATGTGTATTAGTAGATGTTAAATTTATTTGGCTTTTTTGTGTGTTCATTTCTTCATATTTTGAACTCATTTATGAAAATCCTTCCTCCGTCACGGGATACAATAAGTTAGTGCGGCTTTTTTCAATTCTACTAGATGGCAGCACGGGCTCAACACTTCGGATTATAGTGTATCTATGTATATTTAGTTGTGTTTAGATAGTGATAATATATATATATATATATATATATATATATATATATATATATATATATGTACTATGTTCAAAATACGATTAATATAACATTGTAGTTTGTGTTCCGTATCTAAAACTTTATTTTATTCGTGTTTGCTACAAAAATTTATTAATATTTTTTAAAAGAGAAGACTTGTTTATAAGAAAACTATTTTTCTCTCTTTCAGATAAAACAATAGCAATATTTAAGCATCAGTTGATACTTTCAATTTTAATTCGATTAATTTAAAAGTGTAAAATTAATTTTCTATTTAAACGAAGAAATGCTATTTTTTATTTTTTTGTAAATATTCTCAGTTTAACTCATTTTACTTGTCATGTTGTCTTTTGCATGGTTTTTTAAGGAAACATGAATTAGAATTATAATTTGACTAATTTACCTTATTCACTATTTGATCTTCATTTGATATTAATCTCTTTTCACATTTATTAGAGTAAGAATAAAAATAAAAAAGTAATTAAATTGTATCTTATTTTTTAAATATATATATTTTAAGTATATTTATTTTAGTAAACATAACAAATAAATGACATGGCGGAATAGCAATGTTACACCCCGGAAAAATTTCGTGTTACCAAAATTGTAGACGGCTTAGTATGGGCCAAAGGAAGAGTAAAGTTATGCCAAGATTAAGGAGGTTAAGCTTCCGAGGCTTTGAAAGAAAGTTGGGCAAGGTCTGATACGAAAATTTGGTCTAAATGGAGGAAATGATATGTTCTAGTATATTGAGGGTTTTGAAGTAAAACAAAAGCTTAAAGTGAAGTTCGGGAAGTCTAGTTTCCAACGGGACAAGCGGCTGCTCAATCGGACATCGGGGTAAGGAGATATGGACATTACAAGTTGGATGGGCAAGCCAGGAAAGTGGTCTGCGCGAACGCGCCAGGGAGTGGCGCGAACGCGCAGAAGGCCAAAGGGCCAATACAGCGCGAACGCGCCCCCACGTGGCGCGAACGCGCTGCACAAAAAATTGAAAATCAAGTTCGGAATGAAGGTTGTGTTATAAGAAGGTAATAATAACATATATATGACATTTGGAGACCATATGGTGTAAATTAGTTCATATGTTATTTGACGAAAAGCCCTTGCTGCGGCAAGCTAAGCGGGGACCGCATACCGGAGCTTCATAAAGGACATATGATGAGACATATGAATAGCATATGGAAAGTGGAGCAAGTTCTAAGAAGGACCCTTAAGCCAAAAATGGGCATAATCCCTCCAAAGGGGCGATTTAAGGAAACATTTTCGGATGATCTGACTTTGAAGGGCAAAAACGGCATTATAAGTTTGGAATTTCGGAAAACTCCCAGAAATAAAAGTTGTATATAATTGAAAGATCTTTCCAACCATAGGTCGTGGGCCCTCACACGATATCGGTATCAAGAGTTATGACCGTTTTACGGAACGAAGGTCCAGGCAGAAAAAAAAAAAGGCCAGCGCGAACGCGCTGAACACTTTTCCAGTCGGTTCTGGCAGCTTCTAAAACGTTATATAAAGGGGCTTAACCCCTTATTTTCAAATCAAAACACCCCTAAATACTCCCAAAAATCTGGAGAGCCTTCCCAACACCCAAGCCAACTTTTTAGCCCAAAACCAGGTATAATTTCCAAATTCCAGTCCGAGTAGCGTATAGTTATTGGTGCAGAATCGTATGGCGGTGCGTTGTGGCATAAAACTAAGGTGAAAAAGTGAAGATACAACAATATCAATGGGAGAAAGGTATGAATCTCTTTCTACTTGTGTTAATATGGGATTATTTACGAAGAAAGCGTGATTAAATGATTGTATACTGAGTTAATTAGTTATGAAAGTTGGAAAACAGCGTGTGGGCTGTTTTATGAGACATTTTGGAGTTGGAAACATTATGATTGATGTTGGTATTGTTGTTGTAGTTGTTGGTTGCTGAATTGAGAATTCGGGCTAGGCACATAAAGAGGGGAGGTGCTGCCCGATTTTCGGCAGAATATAAAATAGTATAATTTGAAGTATGGTACAAATGTACGATGAAAAGGTTAACATTAGTGTGAATCATTTTAAATGTAGACTTACGAGATCGGACACATAAGCATAGCCAATAGGAGGTGGAACAGGTATGTAAGGCTTACCCTTTCTTTCTTTTGGCATGTCGTAGAGCCAAGTAAGGTATGATATGCACCTTGGGGTTACTCTATTCTTTGATTCCGAGCTTGTTTACGATTCTTATTCACTTCTTGTTATGAGCATGCTTAGTATAGTCGATTTTATCGTATGATTAATTAATGAATAAGCATAAAGAGTTTCTGTTCCTAAAAGAGTTCTGTAAGTATTAGTGTCCCTAACTTTCGTAGACGGTCTCGGATTGCTTCGGAACGTTCGTAGAGGTTTTTGTACTAAAATGTCCATTACTAACTCGGATTGACTTGAAACGTGTTTGTGATCCTTCAAGTGTCGGCTAGCGTACCTATCTATCGAGTCTTAAAAATTGATTTATGTGCATACAGTTTCTCACTACTCTGCTCGTGCATGCCTCAATGTATCTTTCACTGAGTCCCGGGCCAGGGTCTGTTATCGTGCGTTTTCCACTGCATTGTTCACCGCGTCCCTCACTAGAGGGTCGGGATCTGTTATATGTATATGATGATATGATGATATGGGGGTGGCGGCCAGGATGACATATGATGATTCTGTTCACCGCGTCCCTCATTAGAGGGCTGGGATCTGTTATATGTATATATGATATATGATGTTGACATGCATGATTTGTGTTTTAAAAGTAAGCATTTTGGTATTCTGAGTAGTATACTTACTTTCTGTACTTTTATTCCGTTTGTGGTTCTGTTTGCTGTGTTCATGCTTTACATACTCATTACATATTCCGTATTGACCCCCTTTCTTCGGGGGCTGCGTTTCATGCCACGCAGGTACACCCAGATGAATAGAAGACATTGCTAGAAGATGTTCCAGCGGGTTTGGCGAGCTCCATTTCCTTCCGGAGTGTTGCCGAGTCGGAGTATATATGTTATGATTCCTGATTGATGTTAGAGACTTTGCAGACAGAGTCACGTGTATAGAATGTCAGTCTTGTAAGCGGCTCCACCAGCCGATGTGTCATTATGCATTATGTTGCAAGTTTCCTATGATTATAGATTCTACTTGATTTGAGAATGACGAAAGGAATGGTTCTGAAAGCCTTTACAATGTATTTCATCTATATTTAATTTAAGAGTCCAAAGAGATTATGTGTGTAGTAAGAGTCAGCGGGTTCGCTCGGCCCTAAATGAGGGTCGGGTGCCCATCACACCCTAGCGAGATTAGGGTGTGACAAGCAAATACAACAATTAAATATTTTGAAAGAAAAGTAATAATATGAGGTCCATGTTTTTTGTTGTGCAATAATTTCATTTGCTCTCACTAATGGGTTAATATGCATGTGGCAATGAATCCACTATTATTGACTTGATGGGGATACTTTGGGAATTACATGAATATTGTTTGATTTTTTAGTATATGGGGTGCACATTTTTTTTTTAATATTGGGTCCATCTTTTTTTTTTATGAGTTTAGGGAGGGTGGGGTCCAGGTTTTGTTTTTTTAAGAGTGACTGTCGACGAAGCATGGATAAACCGATGCTTCTATATAGTAGAAAAATAGAAATATAATAAAGTATTTCTATCTACTTTTTAGAAGAGTTGGTAATATAAAGTATAAAACGACATTTTTTTTCCCTTAAATAAAAAAGTGGGTGGGATCACAAAAGATTTTTTTACTCTTAAATAAAAAAGTAGGACCGAACACGGACGACAATCTTGCTTCTATAAACCGGCTCTTCTATATAGTAGTAATAGTGAAGTAATACATATAATGTTTTTATCAAATTTTGATTTGGATAATTCTAATTCAAATTATTATATTAATTTTACATGTTTAAGATGAAACAAAGTAGAAATTTAATTTTTTATCTAAATGAAGAACTTCTATTTTTTAATTTTTAGTAAATATTTTTTGTTTAACTCATTTTACTTGTCATGTTGTTTTTTACACGATTTTTTAAGGAAACGTCAATTAGAATTATAATTTCACTAATTTACCTTTTTAATTATTTGATCTCTATTTAATATTCTTTTTTTCATTTTATGACATTAATCTCTGTTCACATTTAGTAGAGTAAGGAAAAAATGAAAAAGTAATTAAATTCTATCTTATTTTAATATATAAGTATTTTAAGTATGTTGCTGTACAATAATTTCATTTGCTCCCACTAATGGGTTGATACGCATGTCGTAATGAATCCATCATTATTGATTTAATTGTTTGATTTTCTAAGCATTTTTTTTACATTGTTTGTTTTTTTAATATGAGATTCTTTTTCTTTTTTTTTTAATATTGCTTGCTTTTGTTAATATGGGGTCCACTTTTTTTCCCCGTGAGTTTGGATGTGGTGGGTTCCACTTTTTTTTTTTTTTTTTTTTTTTTTTAATACTGGTTGGTGTTTAATATGGGGCCATGAAGAACTTCTATTTTTTAATTTTTATTAAATATTTTTTGTTTAACTCATTTTACTTGTCATGTTGTTTTTTACACGGTTTTTTAAGGAAACATTAATTAGAATTATAATTTCACTAATTTAGCTTATTAATTATTTGATCTCCATTTAATATTATTTTTTATTTTATGACATTAATCTCTTTTCACATTTATTAGAGTAAGGAAAAAATGAAAAAGTAATTAAATTCTATCTTATTTTAATATATAAGTATTTTAAGTATGTTGCTGTACAATAATTTCATTTGCTCCCACTAATAGGTTGATACACATATGACAATGAGTCCATCATTATTGATTTAATCGTTTGATTTTCTAAGCATTTGTTTTTTAACATTGTTTGTTTTATTAATATGGGATTCACTTTTTTTTTAATATTACTTGATTCTGTTAATATGGGGTCCACTTTTTTTTCCCGTGAGTTTGGATGTGGTGGGTTCCACTTTTTTTTTTTTTTTTTTTAATACTGGTTGGTGTTTAATATGGGGCCCACAATTTGTTTTAACATTGTTTGTTTTTTTAATATGAGATTCACTTTTTTTTTTTTTAATATTGCTTGATTTTGTTAATATGTGGTTCACTTTTTTTCCCGTGAGTTTGGGTGTGGTGGGTTCCACTTTTTTCTTCCTTTTTTTTTAATACTGGTTGGTGTTTAATATGGGGCCCACAATTTTTTTTCTTGATTCTGTTAATATGGGGTTCACTTTTTTTTCCCGTGAGTTTGGATGTGGTGGGTTCCACTTTTTTTTCTTCTCCTTTTTTTTAATACTGGTTCAATTTTTTTTGAATTTTTTTTTTTTAATATGGGATTCACTTTTTTTTTAATATTGCTTGATTTTGTTAATATGGGGTCCACTTTTTTTTTCCCGTGAATTTGGATGTGGTGGGTTCCACCGGTTTTCTTTTTTTTTTTTAATACAGGTTGTTGTTTAATATGCGACTCACAATTATTTTTTAATATTAGTTGTTGTTTAATATATATGGGGCCCACAATTTTTTTTTACAATTTTTTTTTGTTATGGGCCTGTTTAATATGGAGCCCAATATTTTGGACGACGACAGACGACGAAAAGGCACCCAACTGGTGCTTCTAAATAGTAGTAAAGTAAAATGACTTTCTTCATTCACATTTTTTTCTAATGAGACTCTATAATCGGATTGCTAAATAATGATTCCTTTATCATCAAGTAGGAATATATTGATGCAATATTGTAGTTGAATTAGCATTTTATTAGCTGTATTAGTTAGTTGGCTGATGTGGCAGAGTTAGTATTGTTCAGTTAGTTAGTATTGTTCAAGAAGTTAGTTAAAGTCAACATTTTATTAGCTGTATTAGTTAGTTGGCTGATGTGGCAGAGTTAGTATTGTTCAAGAAGTTAGTTAAAGTCCCAAGTTAGTTGGCTGATGTGGCAGAGTTAGTATTGTTCAAGAAGTTAGTTAAAGTCCCAAGTTAGTTGAAGTCCAGAATTCAGTTACAGTGGCTAGCAAAACAATTAACAGCTAAGTAGTTGATTAGATTCATTTCATATATACTTTGTAACTCATACAATCAATTCATTCATGAATATAAATCTCTCGGTTGAAACCCTGACTTAGCATTACAGTTCTTCAAGTTTCACAACTTCTAGATCTGTTCGTCACCTCGATTGCACTGTGTGCATCATATATCGTGAGGTCTGTTTATTCTTTTAGTTCCTTAGCTAATAATATCCTCTTACAAATTAACTTAAACTACAATGTGCGATAAGTTATAAGCCAACTGTCATGGAAGGATGGACTTCCATTTTTGACACCCCAGGTGTAGAGTGAAAAGATCTTTTTACTTCCATTAACGAAAAAATAACCACAGAAAGAATAATTCGGACTCGGCTCCCCTCTAGTGAGGATCGTGTCCAGTTCCTCTAGTGTCATTTTAAAAAACGTGACACGTGTCCCCTTAGCAAATCAATGGCTCTGATTTATTTTATTAACCAATAATTTTAATCATAGTTAAAGGATAATCTTTACTAATGTTCTGCCAATGGTAAAACCCGTTTTACCAATTCCGATTGTTGAAATCCGAAACTTGCCGGAATACCTTCAGTAAACTTCTTTTTGTTTCTTAATTATTGATCTTATCCCAAAAAAAAAAAAAGTTCACATAGAAAATTGAATTCCTATACCAAGTCAAACTAGAAGGAGCAAATCAAGATGAAATTTTAAGTTTCAACTTGAACAAATGTTGAGTTTGCTTCCATGGAACGATCAATCGATCTAGAAGGAACTGAAAATTGAGGATCTATGACTTTGTCATGGATTTCTATTGATAGTGTCGAGGAGCATCCATCAGTATAATTGCTTCCAAGTCAGTAGATTGATAAATTGTCCTCTTAGATTCCACACTTACAAGTGAAGTTACGGTTGGGAAGAACTCCTTCAAGAAGCTTTTTTTGTGTGTGTTGGTGTAGTGAATAATAGGACAATTTTTACTAGACATGGTGACTGGACCCAGATCCTTTGATGAACGGAGAAGTGCGCCTTAATTACGGAGAACGTGAAGGAAAGAAAATAGATGGAAGTAATTCTTTTTTAATCAGAGAAGGCTCTCGCTCCGGTTGAGCTAAGCTGAGCAGAGCATATTTTTCACAAAGTATTTGCGAAATCTGACAGTAAAACGGAGAGAGAGAAATGTGAGAAAATTGTTAACCATGGTTTAGATGTTTCAGTTAATAAAATAAATCAGATCCATTGATTTGCTAAGGGAACACGTGTCACGTTTTTAAAATGGCACTAGAGGAACTGGACACCATGGTCACTAGAGAGGAGCTGAGTCCGAATAATTTGCAGAGTGTTCTAGGAACTTTCAAGCCTTCGGTATTCTTTAATTTATATATTATTACCTTTTTTTAGGCAGAGTGGTCACATTCATTCTTATTCTTTGAAAAGGACTCAATGGGTCACTCGAAGAGAGCCAATCTATCTTCTATCCGTATAGAATAGGAGAGGAGAAGCAAAAGAAGAATGGTGGGATGACAAGTGTCATCATTATAAAAATCAAAATTTAAAATTATAAAACAAAAAATAAAATAAAAAGTGCAAACTCCCAAAAAAACAAAAAAGCAAAAACAACTACCAATTCAAATTAAGATGCCATTATTATAGTGGAGTCATACTTTTTTTTTCGCGGTAAATCAAGATCTTCATTTCATAATTTAAATTGGCGGTCCTGCCTCGGTGGACCCCAACAGTAGTCATTGTAGCATTTATAAAAACTTTCGAAGAAAGGTTCCGGGAATATCTGGTAGTAGCAATTACATTTGGATCATCCAAAGCACAAAAAGATCTAGCATATGTAGTTCCTTCCATGTCTTCCCAAAAACTAGCTACTGCATACACAGGTGGAACTACCAATGTCTTCTTTTCTCCAAAACTCTTCTCCTTTGTTCCTCTCTTGGCTAGTGCATCATCTACTGAGTTCTGCTCTCTGTACTCATTTCTTACAACCGGCCTGCCCATCATCTCTAGCAAGTACTTGCATTCAAGAATCAAAGGAGTGTAAGTGTCGTGGCCTTGCTGTTGGATTGTAAGTACCTCTGTTGAGTCACATTCCACTTCAAGGGGTATTAGCTTATGTTCATGTGCTAACTTCAATCCCTGCATTAGAGTTATTAGTTTTGCATGAATAATAGAAGAAAATGGCAGTCCTTTGGTGAAACCTATAATCCAGTTTCCACTGCTATCTCTAATGACTCCCCCAATCCCTCCTATCTTAGCTTTCCATCAAAGGCTTCATTAGTGTTAAGCTTAGAGAAACCTCTTTCGGGGGGTGGGGGGTTCCTTTTCAGGTTGATGGTGACATTGTTGCTGGATGTAGTAGGGTTCCTTATGAGCATTACATACTCCATGGTAGCACTGAGAGTGGTGTTGTAGCTAACAGGTTGTGGAGGTAGTTGTAGTGGTTCCTATTTCTACTTAACAATATGTTCCAGAGACAGTAGAGAATAAGATCATTCCATTTCAAGTAGGTGTTATACTGCTTGTTTTTTAAGGTATTCGAAGTGGACTGCCAAGTACCAGGATCAAAGGTAATTATGGTTGCTCCAGTAGTGCTTTGAGCACACACTTCATCCCAAAAGGAGATAGCAATGGGTCATTCAAAGAAGATATGGTTCAAGGATTCATTTTGTGTATTACATTGCTGGAAAATGTTAGGGATAGGGATTCCTATAGAGGAACGATAGCTGCTAGTTGGGAGTCTGGCATGGTTGAAGGTCCACATGAAGAATTTCATCTTATTAGGGATCTTAAGCTCCCAAATCTAGTTAAAGTCCTTAGTAATAGCTTGCTGAGGGTTCTTGGCATTGGTGTCAATGATGTCATAGGCAGATTTGGTACTGAACTTGCCACTATTATGAAGGTTCCAAGCAATGGTGTCATCTTTGGCTGTGTAGGAAGGAATGAAAGTGTTTTGGATTGCCTCAATGATGTTGATGGGGAACTCAAAGGGGATGAGGTGAAGGTGTTGATTGTTATCATGATAGATGTCAGCTACCTTGGTATTGTCCATGCCTAAGGGAATGGGTCCGAAGATCCTGCTTCTAATGGTTCCTAATCTAGGAATCCAATTACTATGCCAGAAGCTAGTGCCCTTGCCATTGTGGATGACATTAGTTATTCCCTTGCTGCAGATGCTCCATCCTCGGAGGATGTCTTTCCAAGGTCTGGAGTGAATAGTTTTGGGGTTCTGCCCCATTCTGCAGTGTTTAGCTAGGAGGATGGATGCCCAGTTGGAGTTAGGATTATTTAGGAGTCTCCAAGCAAGGCTTGCAAGCAGTATCTTATTTTTAGTCTCATCTTTTTGAATACCCAGACCTCCTTTGCTTTTTGGAAAGGTGATAGTGTCCCACCCCACCAAGTGCATCTTTTTCTTTTCAGAGGTGGTACCCCATATGAAGTTTATTTGGGCTCTATTAGTATGCTTAGTGGTAGTGCTAGGGAGAGCAATGTACTGCATGGTGTGGTTTGGAATGCTCCTAAGGGTAGCTTTGGCAAGTGTGGTCCTCCCTGCCATATTCATGAGTTTAGTTTTCCAACCAGCCATTCTATTATTGAGGTTATCTATGATGTACTGGAAATCAACATTTGTTGGCTTGATATGGAAATTGGAAACCCCAAGTACTTGCCAAAGCTGTCACTTTGACTGATCCCTAACATGGAGGAAATGTCCCTTTTGGAATCCTGAGTGGTGTTAGAAGAGAAGACAACTTTTTACTTGATGAAATTTATCCTTTGCCCTGACTTAGAGCTGAAACCGGAAAGTGTCTCTAAGATGGTATTGACATTTCTGTTGTTTGCTTGGGAGAAAAGGGTAAGATCATCAGTAAAGAACAGGTGGGAGATCTTAGGCCTTCTTGCACTAACAGAGATAGGGGTCCAATCATTTTGAGAGACTCTTTGTTCAATTCTTCTAGAGAGAAGCTCCATGCACAGGATAAAGATGTAGGGTGACATAGGGTCTCCTTGTCTAATTCCTCTAGTGGGTTGGATCGAAGTTGTTTTTCCTCCATTCACCAAGACTGCGATGGAGCTGGTACTGATACAAGACATAATGATCTTGGAGAGTTTTGGTGGGAAGTCAAAGAAGGAGGGCATCTCTGTAATGGATCCTAATCTAGGAATCCAGTTACTATGCCAAAAGTTTTTGCTAGGTTTATAAACCACCAACTACTGTCACTTTGGTATATTACATGTGGTTTCTATCGAAACTTCTTCTTCCTCTTTCTTCTCATCTCTCAGTAATTTCCATTCAATTTTCCCATATACTCCATTGCAGAGCAAAAGGAAGAAACAAACGAGAAGGCTAAGAGAAATGGCTGATATGATGAGAAACATGATCAATTCTTATTCTTCATATGATAATGATGAATTCAAGACTGTGGCATCTACGACCTATGTTTTCCTCTATTGCTCCAAGTCATGCAATCTTGGTCAGGTTGAAGTCAATCTATGCATTTTTGTAGTTCATTTTGTTAAGCAAATGTACTAATTATTAACTTGAGTGATGAAATTAGTAGGAAATGACCGACAAATTGTGATGTTTGCTTACGGTATCAATACAATACTCACTATACATAAATAAAATATTTACCTTATCAAAGATATAATACTTAAGTGAAACATCTTTGTTAATTACTTTGGGATTGTAAAGGAGAAGATCCGTGAAAGAGAAGAGTAACCTAGAAATATATTTTGATAATTTAATTTGTTGTACTATATATTTTCGTGTCAAAGTTGTTGGTTCGTGTTAAATCCTAGATACTTGATTTACTTATATTTATGATATATTAATTTTTTATTTTTGATGTTTATGTTGGAGAAATCAGGAGAAAATCAATACATGCTATGAGTGAAACATCTAATGTTGCAATTCAGAGTTTGAAGTCTTATAAATTTTACCCCATAATCTCATTTTATGTATCTCTGGTCAAATTGCTTAATGAATATATGATTCATATCCTTTAATTTTACATAGATTTTGTTATAAGGTGTAACATATTAATAAATAAAATAAGATGAATATTGGACTTTCATTTTAAAAAAATCTCTAACAAGACATATCGGAGTTTATTTATGACTAATATTTTTTAATATCGCCGCGCGATCTAATACTAGGTTATAAGAGTAACAATTATGGTTTAAAAAAAATCTCTCCAATCACGTTTATATTATAGCTAATTTTATTGTAGCAAAATATTATTATTTTACAAGACGTGATCTTTATTTCTTTATTGAAGTACTAGCAAAACTTTTCTTTATCATTATCCGTGCATCGCGGGTAAATATACTAAGTATGCATGACATTGCAATTCAAACTAATGTAAAAAACTTATTTTCAGTGGCCGGATTAGTACTAACAGTTGAGATTTATGGGGAAATGAAAACTCAATAAGTTCATTTCATAATAAGTGGTGGCGTTTAGTTTGAGTAAAACTCTTTAGTCTAAAAAGTAAGAATTGTTTTACTAATTTGCCGTCAATCAAGTTTTACCTCGTTTAAAGTTGAATTGACGAGGATGTTACATATCATATTGAGGCGGGGGTGTATGAAATGGAGGCTCGGCAGTGGCAGACCTAGGATTTTCACCAAGCAGGTTCAATATATAAGAAAATAAATGCGCAGAGAAACAAGCAAAACAAAGTTTGATTAATTAAAATATACTATTAGAATTGTACTCTACGAGTTTTCATTTTCTAAAACCTATTCATAATACTCTCATCATAAAAGGTATTAAATATTCTTTTTTCTACATAAGGTACTATACAACCGCTCATGAAGTCATCAATCATTCGATTTCGCAATTCATTCTTGATCAACTTCATTGGCGAAAAAGCTCTTTCAACTGTAGCAGTGGCGACCGGCAGGAACAACGCAAATTTTACAAGGCGAAACACAAGGGGATAATGTAAATGCTTCTGTGCTTTAACTAGCTCTTCAGAATGATTACCAAGTCCTTTTAGGTTGGAGAACCTTCCATCAACATCACAGACATCAGCAATATAAGTCTCTAGCTCATTCTTAAGAGTAACCATTATATTTTCACCAAAATCATCAGGATATAATTCAACCATTCTCAGTATTTTCTCGATGTTAAAACTAGAAAATGTATCAACTGGATTCAAGCAAACAACTCCAATAAGCAAATTCGTTCTCACCTCGTTAAAACATTCCTTGAGTTTGTTCTTGAAGTTTCCAATCAATAATCTTAAAAAATATGTCAACACGATAGTGATGTGAGAAAGTATACTCAACAACTCTACGTCTAGATCTTCCAAAATTAACATAGAACTCATCAAAATTAGGTATCAAAATATCATACTTGACAGAAAATGCAGACCTCTCGATAAGCAGATCCCATCCTTCATCTCTTAGATCTTGCAATCGTTTCTTCACCACTTGAACAAGTAACATACCATTTGCAATATCTTGTTCTTTCTTCTGTAGTGATTCATTAAGTTCAATTGTGATCGCCAAAATATCTCTCATTAACTGCAATATGAAAGCTATCTCAAATGTTTGACAAACCCTGAGAAATCCTATTGCCTTAGCTCTATCTTTAACACATTCGGAATCAACAACAATAGTATCAAGAACATCAGTAATAGAGTCAAACATACTAATAAAGTTTTTAAAATATTTGTAGTGTGAACCCCACCGAGTATTGGCAGCCCTAGCAAGACCAAGTTCTTGATTCAAGCCCTTATCAGTTTCAACCTCGCCCATATCTAGCGCCTCTTGAACTTTTTCTTCTTGAGATTCTCGAAGTTCATCCATGCATTTAAAAAAACCTCCCAGTACATTTAATACATTAGAAACCAACAATACAGGCTCTTCAACTTGAAGACATTTTTTAGATACCCCAACAAGAGCCAACTGAAGTTGATGAGCAAAAAAATGAATCGCATGAGTTGATATACTTTCTTGTTGAATCAAAGTTTTAACGCCACTTAGACGCCCTTGCATCTTGCTTGCTCCAATATAGCATTGTCCACGGATATGAGATAAACTCAAAGAATGTTGAGCAAGGTAGTTAACAATTGCAACTTTTAAACATAAAGCACTAGTATCACGAACATGAATGATCCCAATAAACCATTCCACCACAGATCCCAATCTATCAACATATCACAAAACAATTGTCATTTGCTCCTTACGTGACACATCACAAGATTCATCAACTAGCAATGACAAATAATCTTTAATTGTTTCAAGCTCACATGAAGTGATAATATCTTTAATTGTTTCAAGCTTACATGAAGTGATAATATCTTTTTAAATATTATGAGAAATCATTTGATCGTTTTTTGGAGCCTTTTTCAACACAAGATCAATAATTTTATCACACCGCTTCGCATACCATGAAAGAATTTCAAGAAAGTTACCCTTGTTTAATGATGATTCATCTTCACGATGTCCACGAAATGTCAATCCTTGATTCAAAAGGAGTCTCACCACATCAATTGAAGCCTTTAAATGAATTTTGTGCTCAAGCTTAGATTTATTATCCGGATTTACAAACGTAACTTGAATTGAATGTTCTTGTCGCATTAGATCTTCACACTTTTTCTTTTCCTAGTTATGATCACAGTTCAACTCACCAATGTGCTTATCTAATATTTTCTTTTTATGCCAGCTCTTGAACCCTATACTTGAAAATGCTTCACCTCACCTTGATGAATGCTTCCATCTTGAAATAAATAACAACGGAAACTATAAGTTGCATCTTCTATCACACTATACTTCAACCAATCATGATATTTTTTATACCATTTACGATTAAAACGACGTTTAAATCCTTAAAAATCTGTCTGAGAAAACATAGGAAGTTGAGGTTTATGAGGACATCTTTAGATATATCCTCGCCTTATGTCATCACGTTCATATGGATGATAGTCTAGAATGGGTATTCGTTTCTTTGGATCTGCCGGTAAAGAACCCAACTCTACTCCATGCTTTTGTTTTTAGGAGAATGATGATTTTCTTCTAATTGGTTCAAGTATTCTTCCACCTAAGGAGCATTTGGAGCGGATGAATTTGATTGTGGCAACTTGGACGATACAGGAGAGAAAATCCCTTCATTGAATTTTGAAACTGCATTACCAAATTAAAATTCTAATTAGAACAATAATATAACAAATATAATTAAACTTAAATTTCAACTAAGAAACAAAGATGAAGTGTTATCACTGGGAAACAAACTTCAGAATGTCAGGTATAAAAGTTTGGATTCCGCATTACCTGAATACCAAATTCATCAAACTAAGCTTAGTAAGTGTAACTCCACAATCAGTTGAGAAGAAGCCAAAGATGATCAACAATAGACAATTTGCTTCAAATTTCTCAATTAGTCAAGCAGTCTATTTTTGACTTTAGTTGTTACATGTTCAATGTTCAACCATATTTAGATCTTAAAAATAATTTCACTGACATCTACTACAAAAGAACTAAACATTTTTTAGGAAGTACCAATTTAATTCATATTATTGACAAAATTCCACAAGAAGCCAGTAAAAGGTACAACTTAAAAAGACCTAGATCCCATTACAAGAGCTTGAAATTAGGAGCAACCAGGAAAACAAGAGAACAAAACCAAAAGTCAACATCTAATGCAATAGGGAAAGAAGTTTTGTGAACCCAAGGATGAGTGTTTTGTGATTGGGGATCGTGAAAGATATACGCATAATGGATTGTTAGGGTTTATTTGTTCTTCGTAATCATCATATAGTTAGTGGTTACAACATTAGCTCACGCCATAAACTTTAGTTTATTTGGGAAAATAGCTAGGGTTAGGTAAGAACAAATAACAAGAACTCAGGGCTTTAAACCTTGTTTAATAAATTCACTTAGGAATAAAAGGAATTTACTTGGCATAATTAACCGTTCTTCATGCATACTTTCTTAACTTTGAAAAAAACATAGAAAGAAATAATCTTTTCTTATTGGGAAATAGTTTAGATTCATATAGAGGTTAAGTGCATCCATACAAACAGTCCATTAGAAGTATATCAAGATCGATACCCATGATCATACACTTTATCTAACGGGGACACAACCTTGGTTCTTTTTACCCATATATTTACAACTTTAAATTTCCAGTCACTTTAAATTAGTCCACAAACCAAATCAATTATAAAACCCTTTTATGGAATACACCAGGACCACAAGATTAGTATAATACTTGTTTAGTAAAATTTTCACACCATATTCTCTGTGGGATTCGACCCCATTCTCATTGGGTCACTATATTTGACAACGTCCGCGTTATACCATTAATAGGTGTAATTTGAGCGTATCAATAGCTCAATTTTTGTAGGCTGGTTTCGAACACGGGATGATTTGAAAAAATCGAACCTATTTCGCCACTGGGCTGAGTGTTGCATTCTGTTTAAGTGGAGTCAAATGTAACATATACATGTATATCTTTTAAAAACATATTAAATATACATGTATATACAGTTTTATTTTTCAACAAAGTGGGTTCATATGAATCCACTTGACACCATGTGGGTCCGCCCCCGAGGCTCGCCGGAGTTCTGTGTGATAAGAATGTGCCTCCAATACTTAAAGGTAAGTTCTGTAGATGGTTAGACTGACTATGCTATATGAGGCAGAGTGTTGTCCAGTCAAGAACTCCCATGTTCAGAAGATGAGAGTAGCTGAGATGAGGATGCTGAGATGGATGTGTGGGAACACCAAAAGCGATAAGATCAGGAATGTAGAAATGGGGGCCAATGTTCGGTTGGCCCCTGTAGATGATCAGATGTGGTGGGTGAGGCTGAGATGTTTCAGGCATGTGAGGAGGAGAGAAGCAGATACCCCAGTGATGAGGTGTGAGAGGTTAGCCGTTGTGGGCTTGAGAACGGTAGACGTAAGACGAAGAAGTATTTGGGTGAGGTGATTAGGAAAGACATGGCAAACTTCAGCTCACTGAGGACATGACACTTGATAGGAGGGCGTGGATGTCGAGAATTAGGGTAGGAGGGTATTTGTTAATCGGGCGCTTTTCTCTGCCGTTTCAAGAGTTTTAGCATTATTCTTGTATTTTCTTATTTTTGGATTTGTATTGGCATATGTTGTTTATTTAGCCTCGATTATCCTATTATCTTGCTATTATTTTTGCTTGTTTCTAATGACTATTTTTTGTCTTGTTAAGAGCTACCTTCTCACTTGTGGGATTATACTGAATATATATGTTGTTGTTGTTGTTTAAGTTGAAATAATGAGTATTGGAATTTGGATGTTAGGTGATCAAAATTTTCATTTAACGAAGCATTAGCAAGTTTCTCAATGTGCTCTTTTGGAGTACTCAACGTAATAAGCATTTTGAACAAAATAGCCATGAGTAGGGTGTACATAGACCGGGTTGGTTCGGGTTTTTCAAAAGCAATTATATTGGGTTTTTAAATTTATAAACCAAACCAACAAAAGTCGAGTTTTTCAACTTCGGATTTTATCGGATTTTTCGAGGTTTTTGGTTAAAGTCTTTGTACAAAATATATAACTTGTGCCTCAAATATTTCTTACAAAACATATAACTTGTGCATCAAATATTTCTTAGTCCTAGTAAGATACTTCTATATTTTTAAAGAAAATAACACAAAATGTGAGACGTGTGATGACATTGTACTAAATATTCAACCAAAAAATAAATAATGAAATCGCATAAAATGAATATTGCTAATTAATAAGCCATAATAAAAATAATCATAATCTAAAAGTGTTAAGTCTTGCTAAAATAACTACGGCAAATAAGTATTTGTTACATACTAAATATTAAAATAAATTAAGTTATGTATTTTCACTGTCTTAGCCAATGCAAAATTAAAGAATAGATATCCAACATTATTATCATTTCTAGTGTTAGAATTTTTTTTTTGTTAGCATTAGTATTGATTTGGGCTTTATTTTGGTTACTAACCCCCATGAGATAAAACTTATTGGACCATTGAAAATTTCAAGTCGAAGCTTTAAATAGTATGTAAAAAGACAAAAATTCTGAAAAAGTTTAAGAAATATTCATAAATTACATTACAAATAATACTCTTATGTATAAAATATTTATAAAAATTGTACCAAACCACTAGTTAGTTTTTTTCATGAGCCCATCCTCTTCCTTTTGCCCCTGCCCTATGACCCTTTGACCTTCAGTGGGTTAAAAGCAAGATCGCACTCCACAATACGGTCCCTAGGCTCCGTAGGCACCCCGGTATTACGGCAGAGATAGGTAATCAGGGAGGGAAATATCAAGCTCAGGCCAGCCTTGGCCATAAAACCCCGCCACTCCTCAATCACCTGCATACCCATTTTCACGGGTACACCATCCAGAATGCAAGCCACCACAAGGGCCCGCGGGTAAGTGACATCAGTAGTATTGCTCAAGGGCGAACCCACCGAGCAATGAGGTTTAACCACCTCCGGGCCTCAATAGTAAAGTACCGGCTCTTTATAGCCAATCGCGAGACAGCCCAAGTAGCCTTCTTCCTCTTTGATTTTCATACCAACATCCTTTCCAGCCACGGTCCGTTACCGTCAACATCCTTGGTCCGAAACTCATCCTGCGGTAGGTTGGGCAGCCCGTGAACAGTATTGATGGCCTCGGCACTCACCGTCACTGCAACTCCCCAAATAGTAATCTGCGGGTACAGGGCGGTCCAATACACAGTGGGGAGCATAGCATAAAACTCCCTGACCCAGTTGCAATTGACATCACCGGGCTCCTCAGCTAACTGGGCCTAACCAATACGGTGTAGGGTCTGGTAAACTCCCGGGGCCATTTCTTCAACCCGGTCTACGACAAGAGCCCTCTCATAAAGCAAACCCTTGGTCTGCTGCTCCATGAAGCGCCGCTTGAAAGCGTTGTTGGGGAACCTGATATATTTGGGAGGAGTCGAGGGTTGTTGTCCTCCTTGTTGTTGTTGTTGTTGTTGTTGATCCGCCATGTTTGGGTGAGAGAGTTAACCTGCAAAGGTGAAAAACGGAGTTAGAATAGCGCGGCGTAAAGTATTAACGGGGATAGGCCATGCATAAAATAGGAGAAAAAGCCCAAAAATTCGTTTCTGCCTAAAGCAACTCCGCTGCGGTGGTGGTATGGCCGCTGCAGCGAAGCCACTATAGCGGTGCCTTTATCACTATAGCAGACTCGCTATAGCAAGCACTGTTGGGCCACCTCCAGCGACGGTCTCACTGCTACAGCGGTACCGCTGTAGCAGTTGAAGGACCTTCGTAGCGGTCCATCTCTCCAGTCTGTAAAATCCTTGCCCCAACCTTGTTCCAAACCCAAAATTTTCACCATGATTTTTCTGTTTTAGTAAAGGATCAAGTAGTAAGATAGCATGCATGAATTTTACAACGTGTTCTACCCTATTTTCAACTAACACAGTTACCAAAATTTTGAGCAAGAACACCAATGATTGCACCATAGCAAGACCCCCACCCCAACACAAAAACTATCCCCCTGATCAGTAAATCTACAGTACAAAGTGTTACTAAGGAATTATGAACGTGAATTAACCCTCCATGATCCAAGGAACTACACGCCCCAAGAACCAAAAACCCTCTTTTTATAGGAAACACAATTACCCTTCCTAAACTAGCAAGTTAAGCATGAGATTTTCTAAATACAAAGCCATATAAAAGTTATAGGATAGTAAAAGAGAATATTTACCTTGAAATAGAGGAAGATCTGCAAGCCCGGCAAGAGAAAAGCGAATTTTTTGTTGTGAAATGGAGCTTCTTTTCGGATTTTGTGAGGGGTTTGGGTGATGGTAAGGGGTAGGGTGGTTATAAGGGAGTGGGGAGGGAGATGAGGGGTTGAAAAGTGTTTAAAGGGGAAGAAATTTTCGTGGAAGGGGGCAGGTTTTTCAGTTATGGGGGTGATGGAAGTGGGAGTTCACCCCCCCCCCCCCCTTTATATTTTTTTGCTTTTGCCCAATGACCACAGCGGCGACACTTGGACGGCTGCAGCGGTAGCGCTATAGCGGTGGCAGTGGGACATTTTTCATTTTTGTTTCGTTTTGTGTTGTCATTCTTTCCTTGCCCTTAACGATGGGCCGAGATCCTGTTTCGCATGGCATAGGACCCAGGATGTTAAACCCTACTGCATCTCACCCCGTTCGGGGACGAACGGTAGTTTAATTGGTATATGGTGTAACGACCAGTCCGACCGTTATTTAATATTTAGCGAAACCACTCCCAATTTAGGTCAAGGTTTATAATATTAAGCTTCATGATATGTTGTAAGAGTTAAGAGTGGGAAAAATCAATTTCGGAAGGGTTGGAAATTTCGGGCCAGAATTTAAGGCGGACCGCTATAGCGGTCAGTGGACCACCGTAACGGTACCGCTATAGCGGCCTGAGGACCGCTGCAACGGTCCATGCGGAAACAGTGTCCGAAATTTGATACTCAGTCTTGTTTACCCCAAATTTGGATAATCAATTAAATTTATGAGTGAGGTATAGGATATGTGGTTGAACTTTAATCTATTCTTGATTGAGAGAAAATGGAATAGAATCACTATGAATAATCTAAATAGTAATTGATGTTCTACACTGAACGTATATATCAATATATTGAATACTGTTTTATTGAACAAATCTAAAGATGAACACAATAATCCGGACCAAAATTAGATGTTGAGAGGGAGAGATTTATATATTATTGCTATTACAAGTGTTCTGGAAATGAAGAAGCTAACCCTTAAAAGTTGGGTAATGACCCCTATTTATAGTTTTGCCTCATGGGCTTCATACAACATAAGGCCCTAAAGAATAAACAAAAATCCTAAAATGGATAAGGTTGGTCGTACGGTCTGACACCCGTACGATTGATAGTACAATATGGCAGAACGGTATTGATGCGTGAAAATTGTGTAACGGATCATCCGGACCAACGGCCACGATCAACCGGACTAACGGCCACGATCCACCGAGCCAACGACCACGATTAGCTCGGCTATGGAGAAACCGGACCAAACGATGTCCTTCACTTTCTTCGGATCAAGCTCTCCTCTGGTCCCAAAAGAATCTTCATGCTCGTACTTGTTTCTTTCTTCCCTCTGTCACCAATCTCACCGGTCTAGCATATATCCGATTTTCACCGTATACAGATAGTCCCCACACTTTCCTGATCGTAGTTTTATCGGAGTAACGGGAAGTGGATTAATCAAGGAACCGGTGGCTCTATTTGTCCGTTGTTATCTTTTCATTTTGGCGGGAACAGTTGCGTCACGTCCCTCTGCCATCGGCCACGTGTCTCATCCCGGATGGTAGCACTGACAACCGCCGTAACGCTCATCGTTTCACGTCACTTCTCACTAATTGTGGGACACGTGGCTCTCCCCAGTTGGCTGGGATCTGTAACCGCCTCGATCCCATGCCTATATAACGTCCTTTACCTCTTCATTTTAACATTTTTACCTCTTCAACTCGCTTCTTCTCTGTTTCAGTTCTTCACTTATTACCCATTTCACTTCTTCATTTATCATCTTTCAACTCACATTTCTTGTTGATTCGCTGCTTATACTACGTAAAAAGGAACGATTCTGCCAACTTCTCCACTAGTCGTTCTTGTAAGTGTGTTACTGCTTCTTCCTCTCGTTCTTTGCCATTTTTGAATTCTTTGACTGTTCCCTTACTCCACTTTTTAACTTCTTTTTCGAATTCACCCAATCTCTCTTTTCCCTATTTTCAAATGTCTGCCAACACCGAAACCACCTCCCATGACATTCCCTCGGTTTCTTCTCAAGGGACCGAGCCAACTTTTCAACCCAAGTGGAAGGTCACCTTCGAACCTACTGCTTCGGACATTGTTCCGTCCAAACCTAATTACAATAAAGATTTCGAGGTCGAGAAACCTTCTCTAGTTTCCGATAGAGGGTTTGACTTAAGGCGGTATCCCTCGTCCATACTGAGGACAAACTCGATTTAGTCCGGACCGATTGCGGATGGGATAACCGTCCGGTTCACGTTTTCGCCCCCGGACCAGTTTAGTCAGTCACCGACCATCGGGAGGGCTTTTTGTACGTTTATACTTATCCTTTCACCCTCAAGCTCGACCCCCCGATTGATCCGGTCATTTTAGATATGTGCCGGACTTACAACGTTACCTTGGCCCAGATTGGTCCGATAGTTTGGAGGACCGTGGCCTACCTCCGGCTGTTGGCCAATAATATGAAAAAGGAGTTCACGCTGGCCCATTTCATACGGCTGTACTCCCCGAGGTTGTTCCGGGGTGGTGTAATAAAACTCGCTAAGCATAGCCGGAATCTAATTTTTTCAAAAATGGACGAAGATAGAGACCGGGGTTGGTTAGAGCGTTATGTCGGGGTGCGGACTTCGGATATTATTCCGGACAACTACATGCGTTTTCAGGAGAGGTGGAACAACAATCGTAAGTCTGAACTCTTTTAATAACTGCTTTTGTATGCTTTGTCAAACTCCAGTTCTTCCACATTATCACTTACTTGTTCTCTTATTTATACTAGCGTGAGTTGGATTCCTCCGGCTGTCCGGAATCTCAACGAGTGGGTTACTGCTCTCCTCAACCAACATACCCACGATGATCGGACATGGGGACTCCTTTCTCGTGGCCGATGGATTTCCCAAAACCACGGTAATATTTTGCTTCTATTGGTGTTTATGACATTTTTCAACCTCTCCTTTATGTAACATCTTCGGCTTTCAGGTTTGCCCAAGGGTTCGGTGAACCCGAGACTAGAATCAGTAGCTGAACATGCTACGTTGGCACCCGAGTTCGACTCAGCGGGTACATCCCGTATCCTTGCTGCCGTCAACAAAAGAAAAAAGCCCTCAGACAAAGGGCAGAGACCGAAGAAAAGGGCTAGGAATGTCGTTAGGACTTTAAGGGATGAAACAGAGTTCGAGCTCCTCGTTCAGAGGATCAGTGTGGCCCTTTCCGTGGCTTCCATTCCGGAGGAGGGTATCACCGTTTCATCACTTCCTTCAGTCGGGGAAGGACCTTCAGCTCCGGCATTATACACAGGTGGGGAAGAAATTCATTACCCGATTCCTTTAAGGTCGATTGAATTCGTTGCTATTTCAGGTGATGTTTCTTTCGAAGAAACCCCTATACAAAGGACAAGACGATCCGGGAAGGCACCTGCTGCCGGAGCCGGTCAAAGGACTGAGCCGGTCCCCGAGACCAAAGTCCCCACGGATGTTGGTCTGCTGCCCCACTTTGAGACTGCCGCAACTTCAGAGATCCCTGCCTTTGCCGAAGCTGCTGAGGTCCCTCCGAGTTCTCCAACTCCGTCCTCAAGACCGGATGAGTTTGATGACTTGTTTTTGGACACTCCTCCTGCTACCGGCAAAGCTGCTGGTTTCGGACATCTCCCGATCCCTCGAGCTACGAGGGCAGCTAGTCGGACCACCGAGTCCGGTGCTAGGGATAGCTTGGTGTGCACCTTTCCGGCCCCAAGTGTGGAACCGAGGAGGAAAAAATCAGCTGTGATCACCGTTCCCGAGGATTGCAACTTTATTTCTCGCCCGGTGGGTGTGGCGAGCTACCTGAGGCCCCTTGTCTCGGACTCGGACAAATGAAAGATGAACGGAGTCCCTTGGCAGTGCCTCATTAACGAGGGTATGCACGCGGGCAATCGAGTAAGTTTATCAGCCATCCTTGCATAATTTCATTGAGAATTTTAATCTCGTTTATTCAAATTTTTAACTTCATTTGCAGAGTGTGGTGCTTGTCAACGAAGCCTTCGTCCGTGCTCAGCAAGAGGTGGACGATCTTAAGGGCCAATTGGATGCCCAAGGTCGAGAAACAGAGAAATTTCAGCACCTTCTGCGGGCGAAGGAGGATGAGTTGAACCGAGCAGTTACTATTTCCAATCTCCAACCCGAGCTCGATGCAACAAAGGCCGAAAATCTTCGATTAAAGGGTGAGCTAGCCGAGATGGTCGAATATAACCGGCGTCTCGAAGTGGACAAGATCGGCCTTAGCCGAGACCACACTCGTTTTTCCACAAGGCTTGTTGAGCTCGAAACCACCATCTCTCAACTCCGGGAGGAGCTGGACTCTGTCAAGTCCGATGCTACGAGCATGGCCGAGAGGCATCGGTTGCTTGAATCTGAGAGTGCCCGGTACAAAGAGCATGTGAGGGTATTTGAGGAGAAGGCGGAGAAGAGGGCCCGGATATGTGATCAGCTAAAAACCGAGCTTGAGGGGACGGTTGATGCTAATGACCTTCTCAAGGCTGAGCTCGAGTCGGCCACTTAAATGCAAAAGGTCCTCGAAGAAGATCGGGACATACTGGTGGCAAAGTTAGCCCAGGCCGAGGCCGATTTGGAAGAAGCCCTTAAGAGCGTGGAAACCGCCGAGGCTCATACTACTATTGCTGCGGAGTATGAAAAGTGGAAGTCTCGGAGGATCACCCTTGAGCAAGCCGAGCATGGCTTTGCGGATCTTCCGGCCCTGATACTTGAAGCTAAAAGGGTCGAGGAAGAGGCTAAGGGAGCCCTCGGGGCTGACTCCGATGACTCCGAGCGGATAGTGTCCGAACACTCTGGAACCAGCCATACCGGATAGACCAGGGCCTGTACTTAGCTTTTTATTGTTTGCCTTTGTAGGGGTTTCCGATGTAAAAACCTTTATATGAATGGAACATGCATTTTTCTTGATTTTCTTTATTCTTGTTTGAATGTTGGTTATGCCTTTTGCCCGAATTGTCGGTCCGTTTTAAGGACAAGCAGACTCAGATTCATTATTCCTCATTGTGCCTGAATTTTGGCCTTTTCTCTTCGTCCGGTACATTTTGTCCGGGAATTAAATCGAATATTTGCCTGTGGGATTTATCTTATGCTTTGTGAGTTCAGGCATCTCCGAATCACGATAGGCATTTTTTAGGGCCGATATTTTTCAGCTATTTTTCAGGGCCGGTGTTTTTCGGACACCTAGATTCCATCCTTAGCAAAATATGATATAGCGGTTCCCACTCGAGGGAGTTTTAAAGATTTTGGCTCTATTCATTGTGACCTTGTTGCCTTTGTCAAATTTTGACCGTAGTGCCCGGAATAGGGTATATGAATGAAGTAATGCCGAAATACGGCGATAATCACCGGAGCAGGGTGTTTTAGCAAGAAAACATCCGAACTACCGTAATCCGAACTTTCGATAAATTTTTGTATTGCAAGTATTTTGTACATACATGATATGAGAATTTGTTTCCTTCTGCTTTTGCCGTAGCAAATACTAAATGGACACGATTCATTCTGATTGTTTGGTCCTTACATCGAAACCTAATGCAGAAGGTCCGGTCTTGGTTTTGTTGAGCTCCTCCGTTTTCCATTAACTGAGGTAAATCTTGATGTGGGTATAATAGTCCCCTAGTGCTTGTCCGAGCTGCAAGGTCAGGCAAGCTCTATTGAGCCCCTACTCGCAGGCCGTGACCCCAAGTTTCCCTGCATTTGTACTTGTCTTTCTTTATCAAGTAATACGTTGTACTCGTTGCCTCATTAAAAACCTTGTCGGAAAACCCATTTTGGGACAAAACCGTACTAAGGAAAAGAGTGCAACATGCATTTTTAGGCCTAGATTCTCACTTTATCCGGTACTCGATTTCCTGTCAAAAAGAGAAGGTTAATAATATAACACGAGGTGCGCATACCTTTGCAGTAGTATCTCTTCAAATGAGCCACATTCCAGTTATTGCGCAACCGTCGTCCGTCCATGGATTCCAACTGATATGATCCTTTGGTCGTTACCTCGGTTTTTTTGTACGGTCCTTCCCAGTTCGGACCCAATTTTCCTTCGTTGGGATTCTTGGTGTTCAAGGTAACTTTCTGAAGCACCAAGTCCCTGGCTTGGAAATGTCGAAAATTTGCTCTCTGATTGTAGTATCTATCCATTCTCTGTTTCTGGGCTGCAATACGGACCAACGCGTTTTCGCGAAATTTATCCGTGAGGTCGAGTTTTACGGCCATGGCCTCCTCGTTTGACTCCTCGGTGGTATAGCTGAACCGGAGACTCGGTTCACCAACTTCTACGGGAATGAGGGCTTCGGCCCCGTAGACCAACGAGAAAGGAATTTCTCCCGTGCTTGATTTCGATATGGTTTTGTAAGCCCACAATACCTCTGGTAATACTTCCCTCCAGTGATGCTTTGATGCTTCAAGTCTTTTCCTCATATTTTGAATTATTGTTTTGTTCGTGGATTCCGCCTGTCCGTTTGCGCACGGGTGATATGGAGTTGATACAATTTTCTTGATCTTCAACCCTTCGAGAAAATCGTTGACTTTGTCGCCCACGAACTGAGGACCATTATCACAAGTTATCTCGGTCGGGATGCCGAAACGACAGATAATGTGGTCCCAAATGAAGTCAATGACCTCCTTTTCTCTAATTTTTTCGAAGGCCCGTGCTTCAACCCATTTGGAGAAATAGTCGGTCATAAACAAAATAAATCGGGCCTTACCTGGTGTACATGGCAACGGACCAACAATGTCCATTCCCCACTTCATGAAAGGCCAAGGTGACACCACCGAATGCAGCAACTCCCCGGGCTAATGAATTATCGGAGCATGTCTCTGACACCTGTCACATTTCCGGACAAAATTCTTTGAATCTTCCTCCATCAGGTTCCAGTAATAACCGGCCCTGACAATCTTTCGGACCAGAGCTTCAGCACCGGAGTGGTTGCCGCAGGTTCCCTCGTGCACTTCTCTCATCACATACTCCGTTTCTCCAGGACCCAAACACTTGGCCAGGGGTCCGAAGAAAGACCGTCGATACAATTGGCCGTCTACCAAGCAGAAACGCGCAGCTTTTGTCCTTAATGACCGAGATTCTTTTGGGTCATTCGGGAGCTTTCCATCACACAAGTAATCGATGTACTTGTTGTGCCAATCCCAAGTTAAACCCATTGTGTTTATTTCGGCATGTCCGTTTTCTATCGCCGTATTCATCAAGTGCACCGTAGTCCCGAGGTTGATTTCTTGCCCCTTCGACCGAAGATCCCAAATTGGCCAATGCATCGGCTTCACTGTTTGCTCCCTCGGTACATGTTGTATGGTCCATTCTTTAAATCGGTGTAGAATCACTTGGATTTTTTCCAGATACCTCTGTATCTGTTCGTCCTTGACCTCGAAGATGCCATTCACCTGGTTAACGAAAGAGAATCACACTTTGCCTCGATTATTTCGTCCCCCATGCTCCGGGCTAATTCCAAACCTGCAATCATAGCGTCATACTTGGCTTCATTGTTAGTCAATTTAACAGTTCTAATGAATTGTCGAACGGCATCCCCGGCCGGCGTTCTAAAGACGATTCCTAGTCCGGAACCTTTGAGGTTCGAGGCTCCGTCCGTGTGCAGTGACCAAATACCCGAAGCTTTCCCCGAGGTTAGCAGAAGTTCTTTCTCAACCTCGGGGACCATAGCCGGGGTAAAGTCCGCCACAAAATCGGCTAAGATCTGGGACTTGATGGCCGTCCGAGGCCTGTATTCGATATCATATCCGCTAATTTCTACGACCCATTTAGTTAGTCTACCCGATAATTCCGGTTTATGCATGATGTTATTTAGGGGGAAGTAGTCACTACACATATCGGATGGCATTGAAAGTAGGGCTTGAGTTTTCTAGAAACACTTACCAATGCCAATGCCAATTTTTTCAAGTGGGGATAATGGGTCTCCGCATCCCCCAAAGTTCTACTTACATAATAAATAGGGAATTGCGTACCTGATTCTTCTCGGACCAAAACGCCACTTACTGCCACCTCGGAGACAACAAGGTAGAGAAAAAGCTGCTCGTCCGCTTTTGGTGTATGCAATAGCGGTGGGCTGGACAAATACCTTTTTGATTCTTGTAAAGCTCTTTGACAGTCCGGTGTCCAAACGAAGTCGTTCTTCTTCCTCAGTAAGGAAAAGAAGCGGTGACTCTTGTCCGAGGACCTCGATATGAAACGACTTAGCGCCACTATCCTTCCGGTGAGCCTCTG
Source organism: Lycium barbarum (assembly GCF_019175385.1). Taxonomy (NCBI): domain Eukaryota; kingdom Viridiplantae; phylum Streptophyta; class Magnoliopsida; order Solanales; family Solanaceae; genus Lycium; species Lycium barbarum. The sequence goes on along the minus strand of NC_083340.1, from coordinate 42,567,311 downwards.
CACTCCTTTGACGTTATTCACCACCTCAATATCCTCGATGGCCTTGATCTTGTCCGGGTTGATTTCAATCCCCCGGTTTGACACTATGAAACCCAAAAATTTGCCAGACCGGACACCGAAGGCGCATTTTTCCTGGTTGAGCTTCATGTTATACTTGCGGAGTACATCGAAGGTTTCCTGCAAATGCTTTAAATGGTCCTCTGTTTCCAGGGACTTGACCACCATGTAGTCAATATAAACTTCTATTGTTTTCCCTATTTGTTCTTCGAACATCCCATTAACTAGGAGTTGGTAAGTTGCTCCGGCATTTTTTAATCTAAAAGGAATGATATTATAACAGTAAGTCCCATATCGGTTAATAAAGTATGTTTTCTCTTGATCCTCCGGGTGCATCCGGATTTGGTTATACCCGGAGTAAGCATCGAGAAAACTTAACATCTCATGCCCGGCTGTCGCATCGATCATTCTATCGATGTGAGGCAACGGAAATGAATCCTTCGGGCATGCTTTGTTTAGATCCTTATAATCAACGCACATTCGAAATTTATTACCTTTTTTCGGCACCACTACTACGTTAGCTAGCCAGTCCGGGTACTTTACCTCCTGGATAGAGCCTATTTTTAAAAGCTTCGTTACCTCGTCTTTTACGAAGGCGTGTTTTGCCTCTGCCATGGGACTTCTCTTTTGCTTCACCGAGGGAAACCTCCCGTCTAAGCTGAGCTTGTAAGTTGTTACTTCTGGTGGTACACCTGTCATATCTATATGGGACCATGCGAAGCAATCGGCATTAGCTCGAAGAAATTCAATTAACTTGTTCCTGAGCTCCGAGGTTAACCCCGTGCCCAGGTATACCTTTCTGTCCGATAGATATTCGAACAAGATGATCTGCTCCAGCTCCTTTACAGTTGACTTGGTTGCATCCGAGTCATCGGGCATGATGAATAATCTGGGTACACCGAAATCATCCTCTTCATACCCCGGATCCGACCTCGAATGCTTTGATTGCTATTTGGTGTCCTTTCCCCCGATTGAATCTTCTTTCTGTTGATCTGATTTTTTGGGCTGAGGTTTCGCTTCCTCGACCGCGAACATCTCCCTTGTAGCGGGTTGTTCACCTCGGATGGACTTTATCCCCTCTGGGGTCGGGAACTTTAGCAGCTGATGCAATGTCAACGGCACGGCCCTCATGCTATGTATCCAGGGTCTACCCAGTAATGCATTATACTTCATATCTCCTTCGATTACATAGAACACCGTTTGCTGGATAGTGCCATCGATGTTTACCGACAATGAGATCTCCCCCTTTGTGGTTTCGCTCGCCATGTTGAACCCGCTGAGTACCCGGGCTACCGGTACAATCTGATCAAGTAGCCTTAGCTGTTCGACCACTCTCCACCGGATGATGTTGGCCGAGCTACCTGGGTCAATCAAAATACGCTTAATTTGAGTTTTAAAAATAAGAATAGAGATTACCAATGCATCATTGTGCAGTTGAATGATGCCTTCTGCGTCCTCGTTGCTGAAAGAGATGGAACCCTCGGGTATATAATCTCGGCCACGCTTTTCACGCATAACAGAAACCTTGGTTCGTTTCATTACCGACCCTCGTGGGGTATCGGTGCCCCCGATTATCATGTTGATTATATGCTGGGGTTCTACTGGCTCGGCCCTTTTATGAGTCTCCCTTTCCTTGTAGTGACCTTTGGCTCGTTCACTCAGCAATTCTCGGAGATGGCCATTCTTCAGTAACTGGGCTACCTCCTCTCTTAGCTAGCGACAATCCTCAGTTCTGTGTCTATGGGTTCCATGATATTCACACATCATGTTCGGGTCCCGTTGGCCCGGATCCGACCTTAGAGTTCTCGGTCATCTTACATCCGGGATACGGCCAATAGCCGAAACGAGGTCCGAGGTGTTGACATTGAAGTTATATTCCGATATCCTCGGCAAGTCTTTGTTGCCGGCAGAGCTTCCGGCATAGCTCCTGAATGAGAGACCTCGACTGTTCGACGGAAGCTCGACCCGTTTATCACCCCGACCGGAGAAATGGCTCGGGCCAACCTTGGATTTCTCCGACCTGAAGCTTGGTTTTTCCGAATGAGAATATGGCCGATGCCTTTCCCTCGATGATTTGACCTCCGGTTCGAAATTTTTCCTTGGTCTCTCCAAACTTTTGTTCATATTTACTGGCCCCTGGGGAAGCTCGAGTTGGTCATCCTCCACCCGAATCTTTGACTCGTATCGGTTATGGACATCTGCCCATGTCACAGCCTCGTGTTCCATTAAGCTTTCCTTTCATTTGAACGAAGCCGTCGAGCTCCGAGGATTGAGCCCCTTTGTGAAAGCTTGTGCAGCCCATTCCTCCGGAACCGGGGGGAGCTCCATTCGTTCCCTTTGGAATCGGCTGACAAATTCACGTAGTAACTCATCGTTTCTTTGGGCTATACGAAAAATATCCGCCTTCCGAGCCTGCACCTTTTTGGCTCCGGCATGTGCTTTTACGAACGCATCGGCGAGCATTTTGAAAGAAGTGATTGAATGCTCGGGCAGATGGTCGTACCAAGTCAATGCTCCTTTTGACAGAGTTTCCCCGAACTTTTTCAGCAACACGGATTCGATTTCATCTTCTTCCATATCATTGCCTTTTATAGCGCAGGTGTATGAGGTCATGTGTTCGTGAGGGTCCGTTGTGCCGTCATATTTCTGGATATCCGGCATTTTGAACCTCTGGGATCAAATTTCGGAGCCGCACTCGGAGGAAAAGGCCTTTGGATGTACCTCTTCGAATCTGGCCCTTTCAATATAGGCGGAGCCCCCGAGATTTGATCCACCCGAGAGTTGTATGTTTCCACCCTCTTTTCGGTCGAGTCTACCCGCTTCGCCAATGTTTCGAGCATCCTTAGAACCTCGGTGGATGAACCAGCTCCGGATTCATTGCTTTCAACCATCCGTGCCTCATCTCTTCTGGGTTCAGCAACACCCTTCGCCTTCTACGGGGTCGTTTTATCTCTTCTGTTTTGCAACTGGGCTATTGCGATTCCTTGTTCGGCAATCGCTGCTCTCTGTTCCTGCAACATTTCAAAAATTAAACGTAAGTCAATATTATCATTCGGGGTATCCGGTTCTTTTCGGCCCTGTGTCCGGGACAAAGTAATTGAATTGTTAGTATTTAAAGGATCAATGGCCGGCTGGACGGCATTCTCCTGGTTCACGGTGTTTTGCCGGTTGAGGCCCTCTCTCGAATTAACGGGGTTAGGGTCAGCAGGGTTCGGTAATCCGCGTGGCCCGCTGTCTTCGTTTTCGGCCACAATCTCATTGTTGTTGACGTGGCCAAATTGTCCACTGTTAGCCATTTGGTCCGTTTTTATAGAGATGAACAAAAGATATTTTTGATTCTGACGAGTAAACCATAGCCCCCAAGAAAAAGAAAACCCTTCTAATCCCTTTTTCCACTTTTCCCTACGAAGGATATCCGCTCATGGATTCGGGTGGAGGTTAAGAAGACGAGCAATTCATGGAGAATCAAATATATGTTCGCCAAAGAGGTAGGTTACGATTTACTTTAGCTAGACTTTGATTAGCTAATCGTATATACGCTTAGAGTTGACGGGAGAATGCATGCTTAGGTCTTCGGACACGGAGTTTGGAGGGATGTACTTGTAATATGATTAAAATAGGGTATAATTAGGGCTATGATAATAATGATTTAGCTTAATAGAAGGTGATAGTGTCGCTATGGAGATACCTCGTATTTATTTAATGCTACCATGTGGGGGAGGGGGTAAATTCCGTGTGTATATCTTATTGTTGAACGTTCATATGGTTATTTCCTTGAAATTAGGAGGTTGTATTAATTGAATTATACGGAGTTGGTTTTACATTACGCCCATCAAGGGATGGGATCATGATTTATTTGTCATGTAGTTACGTGTATTGCAACTACCTCGTTCATACGGAAATACAGGTAACAGGCAAGGCTGAGTATTGCATTGTGTTATCCGTCTTTGTGGTCGTGGGATCAAATACTTGGATTACATAAATGTATACGGATTGATATGTCCCGCATCCGAGGTTCGTTCCGGAGCGAAGGTTTGTGCTCGGGTCCGAGGAGTATTTTGGAACGAGCGGTACATGGACACTATGGGTCCCCTGCAGGTCATGGCTACTAAGCAAAGACATCAGATAGCGTGTATGTACAGTGTGTCGGGTCTTGCATCACATTTCCATTGTACTGCATTCTCATGATTTATTGTTATACATGTGTGTGTTACTGTCGTTAACATTGTCCATTAAACCGTGTGCGTTATTATGAGCCTGGTGGGGGAGGGGTTTTACACGAGGTAGGTGTAGTGTTGGTCGTCAGATAGTGATTTCTCTTCCTAGAGATATAGTAGCACGGTAGTAAGGTGAGTAGGTGAACTCTTTAAACAAAAAGGGTAAAAGTACAGAATTACGACGAACATGAACGCGAGAGCTACTAGGTTGTGATTTAGTAAAATACCTTAGGGTTGGGGAGTTAAAGATGCGAGCTTCGAGAGTAGGTAAGTAAGGGGGCGGCGTGGAAAATGGTATTTATCTAGAATCTTGAGGTACATCGACTTATCTGCTTGTCTTATTAACTTTATGTTGTATTGCGTGAACTAATCTTAGTCGACCTATGATGCTTACCAGTAAGTGTGGTATACTGATACTACTATTGCTATGCCTTTTTTGGGTGTAGATGTGTTGCAGGTTTTAGCTGAAGTTTCATCGCAAGGGTCTATCAGATATTCTCCTACAGCTTCGCCTATCTCACTCCCGGCGGAGGCTGTGTCATTTATTTGTCCTCTTGTATTTTAGGAGCTCTTGTACTCGTCTAGACTAGATCCCGAGGTTTTATTGCGAATTTATTTATATTGAAATGGGTCTGTAATAAATGTCTACGTTAAATTTTATTATTTTTAAGGATGATTGTCATATGCTTTTAAGTGTTGGGTTTTATTGGTAAGGGTTCGCCTACTAGCTTGTCATATGGTATGTGCCTGCACGACCCGTGGGTTGAGTCGTGACAGTTGGTATCAGAGCTCTAGGTTACCGATCTCACGAGTACAAGAGCAAATGTCTAGTAGAGTCTTACGGAATGGTACGATGACGTCTGTACCCGTCCGCAAGAAGCTATAGGACATCTAGAAGTTTCCCTTCGTGCATTCTATCATGATACCACAGTACGTCGTCCCCCAGTTGGATCCAATTGGTATCGGGTCAATTTCAATTGGTATTTTGACGAGCTAATTGGTATCTATCGATTCAAATTGCTGTTTCTCTATTTCGATTCAAGGAAGACCTTCTATAAGGAGGTGTGTAATTAATTGTGTGACCAAGTAAAAGTTATATAGTAATGTTGTGTGGTAGACTGGGTGATTATTCTGGGACCATTAGCGAAGTTAATAGCACATTCCTACTTACGTCCTAAGTGATTAAGTAAACCCCTACGCGATCTGAGCTGAAGTACTGGAAAAAATAAAAGTTTCAGTCACTGGCAGTGTAGCACCGCTGTAGCGGTATGGGGACCGCTACAACGGGATCGCTATAGCGCGCAAAGGACCGCTACAGCGGGCCTTGGGTTTCTGCTAGGACCGACATAGCGGTACCGCTGTAGCGATCGAGTGACCGCCACAGCAGTACCCCCTGACCAGTAGCCTCTTCCTTCCATCCCCTATTCTTCCAAGTTTTGTAGTCCATCCACAAAACAAGAATGAATCAATTTCCAAAAGCAAGCACGTGCATAAAAACATCCGCCCAACAAGGGCAATTGTCTTACGAACACCCTTAAACCAGGGCACCCGCGTCAAAATGACCAAAACAAAGATTATCCAAACAAATCAAAACATAACCAAAGTAGTAAATTGTCTAAACATCCAAGCCCAACATGGGCGAATACTAACCAAAGCAGATTAAAGGGGGGGGGGGGGGGTGGAGGAGAAATCTCTAAGCCACCCCGTGGCTAGTCGCCTCATCGCCACCATCCGAGTCACTAGAATCCTCGCTACCAAGTCCGAACTCGCTAAGAAAAGAGGACTGGGAGGCATCTCTGGTAGTCACCTTCGGGACTAGGGCTTTCAGAAGACCCTTCCACATCCTCACGAATAGCTTGTCTCTAGCCCGGCTCTTCGTTTTCTCCTTTTCAAAATCCTCACGAAGATCCACATGAGCTTGAGCCAGAGATCCATAGGCGCCCTGTAAGGTATCAACAGCCTCTCCCATCTTAGTCTGGGTCTCCATGTAAGCTTTCATCTGCTCAATAGTAAAGTAGCCAGTACTCGCAGCGCTGCTAGATGACCCAACCTCCATAGAAGGCCGTGTAAATCCCATCATGGCCTCCCTCACCGCAGCCATATCAGCCTCCATGCGCTCTAAAGTACCTGGGGTTTGTGACTGACCACTCCCATCTGGTGGACCACCACTGCCCTCGCTGTCATCCGAGCCCGTCCTCTTCCTTTTGCCCCTACCCTATGACCCTTTGACCTTCAGTGAGTCGAAAGCAAGATCGCACTCCACAATACGGTCCCCAGGCTCCGTAGGCACCCCGATATTACGGCAGAGATGGGTAATCAGGGAGGAAAACATCAAGCTCAGGCCCGCCTTGGCCATAAAACCCTGTTACTCCTCAATCACTTGCATACCCATTTTCACGGGTACACCATCCAGAATGAAAGCCACCATAAGTGCCCGCGGGTAAGTGACATCAGTACTATTGCTCAAAGGGCGAACCCGCCGGGCAACGAGGTTTACTCACCTCCGGGCCTCAATAGTAAAGTACCGGCTCTTTATAGCCAATAGTGAGATAGCCCAAGTAGCCTTCTTCCTCTTTGATTCTCGTACCAATATCCATACCAGCCACAGTCCGTTACCGTCAACATCCTTGGCTCGAAACTCATCCTGCGGTGGGTTGGGTAGCTCGTGAACAGCATTGATGGCCTCGGCACTTACCGTCACTGGAACTCCCCGAATAGTAATCTGCGGCTGCAGGGCGGTCCAAATCACAATGGGGAGCATTGCATAAAACTCCCTGACCCAGTTGCAATTGACATCACCGGGCTCCTCAGCTAGCTGGGCCCAACCAATACGGTGTAGGGTCTGGTAAAATCCCGAGGCCATTTCTTCGACCCGATCCATGACAAGAGCCCTCTCATGAAGCAGACCCTTGTTCTGCTGCTCCATGAAATACCGCTTGCAAGCATTGTTGGGGAACCTGATATATTCGGGAGGAGCCGAGGGTTGATGTCCTCCTTGTTGTTGTTGTTGTTGATGATCTACCATGTTTGGGTGAGAGAGTTAACCTGCAAAGGTGAAAAGCGGAGTTAGAATAGCGCGGCGTAAAGTATTAACAGGGATAGGCCATGCATAAAATAGGAGAAAAAGTCCAAAAATTCGTTTCTGCCTAAAGCAGCTCCGCTGCGGCGGTGCTATGGCCGCTGCAGTGAAGCCGCTATAGCGGTAAGAGGGTCGTTACAGCGGCCAAGGAGTCGCCATAGCGGTGCCTTTGTCGCTGTAGCGGGCTCGCTATAGCAAGCAGGTCACCGCTATAGCGGCCACCTCCAAACCCTGTTGGGCCACTTCCAGTGACGGCCTCACCGCTACAGCGATACCGTTGTAGCGGTGGAAGGACCTCCGTAGCGATCAATCTTTCCAATCCGTAAAATCCTTGCCCCAATATTGCTCCAAACCTAAAATTTTCAACATGATTTTTTCGTTTTAGTAAAGGATCAAGTAGAAAGATAGCATGCATGATTTTTACAACGTGTTCTACCCTATTTTCAACTAACACAGTTATCAAAATTTTGAGCAAGAACACCAACGATTGCACCATAGCAAGACCCTACCCCAACACAAAAACTAGCCCCCTGATCGGTAAATCTACAGTATAAAGTGTTGCTCAGGCATTATGAACGTGAATTAACCCTCCATGATCCAAGGAACTACCCTCCCCAAGAACCAAAAACCTTTTTTTTCTAGGAAACACAATTTCCCTTCCTAAACTAGCAAGTTAAGCATGATACTTTCGAAATACAAAGCCATATACAAGTTATAGATAGTAAAGGAGAACATTTACCTTGAAATAGAGGAAGATCTGCAAGCCCGGCAAGAGAAAAGCGAAATTTTTGTTATGGAAGGGAGCTTCTTTTCGGATTTTGTGAGGGATTTGGGTGATGGTAATGGTAGGGTATTTATAAGCGAGTGGGGACGGAGATGGGGGGTTGAAAAGTGTTTAAGGGGGAAGAACTTTTCGTGGGGAGGGGGAAGGTTTTTCAGTTATGGGGGTGACAGAAGTGGGAGGGGTGAACTGAGTTCTCCCCCCCCCCCCCCTCCCCAATTTTTTTTTTTGCTTCTGCCCGATGACCACAGCAGCGACACTTGGACGGCCGCAGCGGTACTGTGGCCGCTATAGCGGTGGCAGCGGGACATTTTTCGTTTTTGTTTCATTTTGTGTTGTCATTCTTTCTTTGCCCTTAACGATGGGCCGAGACCCTGTTTCGCATGGTATAGGACCCAGGACGTTAAACCCGATTGCATCTCACCCCATTCGGGGACGAACGGTAGTTTAATTGGTATCTGGTGTAACGACCCGTCCGGTCGTTATTTAATATTTCGCGAAACCACGCCCAATTTAGGTCAAGGTTTATAAATATTAAGCTTCATGATATGTTGTAAGAGTTAAGAGTGGGAAAAACCAATTTCGGGAGGGTTGGAAATTTCGAGCCAGAATTTAAAGCGGATCGCCATAGCGGTCAGTGGACCGCCTTAGCGGTACCGCTATAGCGGCCTGAGGACCGCTGCAGCGGTCCACGTGGAAACAATGTTCGAAATTTGATACTCAGTCTATTTTTCTCTCCTTTTTCAACATAATACTTTCAAGGGCTGCTCCTAGGGTACCTCGTGAAATAAAAACCATAGCCCCCAAGAAAAAGAAAACCCTTCTAATCCCTTTTTCCACATTTCCCTACGAAGGATATCCGCTCATGGATTCGGGTGGAGGTTAAGAAGAAGAGCAATTCAGGGAGAATCAAATATATGTTTGCCAAAGAGGTAGGTTACAGTTTATTTTAGTTAGATTTTGATTAGCTAATCATATATACGCTTAGAGTTTACGGGAGAATGCATGCTTAGGTCTTCGGACACGGAGTTTGGAGGGATGTATTTGTAATATGATTAAAATAGGGTATAATTAGGGATATGATAATAATGATTTAGCTTAATAGAAGGTGATGCTATCGCTACGAAGATACCTCGTATTTACTTAATGCTACCCTAGGAAGGAGGGTGAATTTCGTGTGTATATCTTATTGTTGAACGTTCATATGGTTATTTCTTTAAAATTAGGAGGTCGTATTAATTGAATTATATGGATTTTGGTTTTACATTACGCCCATCAAGGGCTGGAATCATGATTGATTTGTCATATAGTTTCATGCATTGCAACTGCCTCGTTCATGCGAAAATACAAGTAATAGGCAAGGCTGAGTATTGCATTGTGTTATCCGGCCTTGTGGTCGTGGGATCGAGTACTTTGATTACATAAATGTATACAGATTGATATGTCCCGCGTTCGAGGTTCGTTCCAAAGCGGAGGTTTGTGCTCGGGTCCGAGGAGTATTCTAGAACAAGCGGTACATGGACACCATGGGTCCCCTCCAGGTCATGGCTACTGAGCAAAGACATTAGATAGCGTGTATGTACAATATGTCGGGTCTTACATCACATTTGCATTGTACTGCATTCTCATGATTTATTGTTGTACATGTGTGTGTTACTGTCGCTAACATTGTCCATTAAACCGTGTGTGTTGTTGAGAGCCTGGTGAGGAATGGGTTTTACACGAGATAGGTGTAGTGTTGGTCGTCAGATAGTGATTTCTCTCCCTAGAGATATAGTAGCACGGTAGTAAGGTGAGTAGGTGAACTCTTTAAACAAAAAGGTAAAAGTACGGCATTACGACGAACGTGAACGCGAGAGTTACTAGGTTGTGATTTAATAAAATACCTTAGGGTTGGGGAGTTAAAGAAGCGAGCTTCGAGAGTAGGTAGGTAAGGGGGCGGCGTGGCAAATGGTATTTATCTAGAATCTTGAGGTTCATCGACTTATCTGCTTATCTTATTAACTTTATGTTGTATTGCGTGAACTAATCATAGTCGACCTATGATGCTTACCAGTACGTGTGGTGTACTGATACTACTCTTGCTATGCCCTTTTTGGGTGTAGATGTGCTGCAGGTTTTAGCTGAAGTTTCGCCGCAAGGTTCTATCCGATATTCTCCTACAGCTTCGCCTATCTTAGTCCCGGTGGAGGCTGTGTCATTTATTTGTCCTCTTGTATTTTAGCAGCTCTTGTACCTGTCTAGACTAGATCCCGAGGTTTTATTGAGGATTTATTTATATTGAAACGAGTCTGTAATAAATGTCTACGTTGAATTTTATTATTTTTAAGGATGATTGTCGTATGCTTTTAAGTGTTGGGTTTTATTGGTAAGGGTTCGCCTACTAGCTTGTTGTTACACTTCAAAAAATTCCCCGTTGATGCACAGTGAATAGACTAACGAAGGGTACGAAGTATACGAAATTGCAATAAGTGAGAAATGACATTTGATGACCCTAATTGAGATTTGCAAAGACATTCGGAGTAAGAGGAGAAAGTTTTCCAAGAGAGGGCAAGGCATACGATGTGTATCAGAAAGGATTTACGAGTAATGAGTTAATGATGATTTAATAGTGTCTTGGAGAAGAATTATAACGTCCCTTAGATCATTAATGAGGTGTTAAACAAGTATCTAGAAGGTTCCATAAGGATTGGACATCAAACGAAGTGACGAGAACATGATCAGAGAAAAGATGGGTTACACGGCTGATTATACGGTCCGTATAATGTTATATGGACCGCAGAATCGTCACAGAGAAGGTCCCTCACTGATGGGATTATATGGTCACTTATACAGACCGTATAAAATTATACGGACCGTATAATGTGCCGTATAATGGTCACAGAAGCGAGATGTTGAAGGGGCGATTTCATGGTCACTTATACGGACCGTATAAGTTTATACGGACCGTATAAGTGTCCGTATATTTTCCCGACGGATCATATTTTTAAGTTATTAAAAAGGGGACCAAGTTCATTATTTCATTTTATTTTTCACCCAACACTTCAAGAACTCTCTAGAACCCTCTCCCTCTTCATCCATAAGAACTCAAGAGAAATTTATGATCAACTTCATCAAACTAAGAAAACCAAGTGTAAGAAACTCATTAGAGATCATCCAAGTCAAGAAATTTCATTGGAGGTGAAGTAGGGTTTTGGCTCAAGTGAAGTATTTCCACCCAAGGCTTATTCCTACACTATCTAAGGTAAGGTTTATGGTCTTTCCATGTTATTTAAGGTATTGAGAGGTTGAAAGACTTGGATTGTAGAAGGAGATAGAAAACGGGTCATGAATGTGGGAATAGTGTCATTTTGAGTAGTAGCTTGGGATGAGTCATGATTCTTGATATATTGTGATTATGATTAGGCTATAAATGATATTAAGGACATGGAATAAGCATTATATGTGAGAAAACGTACTAGTATACTACGACCATGATTATGGATGAATTGAAAGTGAAATTGTGGAATGTGGGTAATGTAGATGAATGAAGATTGTTGGTTATAATGTTGTGAATATTATTACAGACGTTTGGGAATTGATATATGATATGAGGAAAGTTGTATAAACTAAGGAAATGTTGTCCAATTTTCTCTAAGCTTTAGTCTTGTATGCTAAGCTATCGATTTTCTAATGATAGTATAACTCTAATGAAGGTAGAAACGTAAGCATTGAAGGAGAACGTGCAAGTGATAGAATAGTTGAACGGAAAGGTATGCAAGGCTAACCCTTCTTTCATAAGGCATGGTTTCTTGGCCAAATATCTATTCTTCTATAAGCCTATGATGTCCTCCAAATGATTCTATCTTTAAAAGCTACTAAGCTCATGATTCTCGCTATGTTACGATTGTACTAAATTCCTCCTATGATGAGTAATCCTCTAGGGATAGATGTAATGAACGACGATCGTAATGATGCTAAAGATGCTTATGGGATTTTGTGTATACGTGCCTATGTATATCTATTATGAAACCCCGAGCTTATATGGTTGGGTAGAATATATATATATATATATATATATATATATATATATATATATATATATATATATATATATATATATATATATATATTGCGCGCGCACCATTGCAGTTGGGTACAGACAACCCTGAGCCTTGGTAGGGCCAGGTATGTATGACCTTGAGCCTTGGTAGGGCCAGGTATGTATGACCCTGAGCCTTGGTAGGGCCAGGTATGTATGACCCTGACCCTTGGTAGGGCCAGGTATATGAAACACCGAACCTTCATGGTCGGGTATGCTATGTAAATGATACGTTTGTGTAAATGATATGTATATGAATATGAATATAAATATAAATACGAATATGCTATGAATACGAAAATGGATACGAAATATAAACGAGTATGGAAACGAGTACGGATACGGATATGGATGTATGTACACAATCACGCATTAGAAATGGGAAGTCCCTATGAAAAGCAAGTAAGTGTTTATGACGATGACACTACTATCTCCCATCTTATGCTATTTTCTTATGTTGTCTATTATGCTTTGTAATGATATTGATCATGCTTTACATACTCAGTACATTCTTCGTACTGACGTCCTTTTATTTGTGGACGTTGCGTCATGCCCGCAGGTGGTCAGGGAGACAGGCTTGATCCATAGCCTTATTACTCAGGGACTACATAGAGGAGCTCCATTTCATTCGGAGTTACAGCTTTTGGTATTTATTCTTTTATGTACATATTTATGGGCATGGCGGGGTCCTGTCCCGCCTATATGACATAACGTACTCTCCTTAGAGGCTCGTAGACATGTGTATATGGTTAGATGTATTTGGCCTTGTCGGCCTATATTTTGGGTATCGTTTTGTTAGCCTCGCCGGCTTATGTACATTGTTGTGGGCATAGTTGTTGATGATGATATAAATGTATTGTTGCCCAATGGAAATAGTATGAATGAGGAATAAAAGTATGATTTAGCTATATGGCTCACCTAGATGTAAATGTGAAAGTATGATAAGAGGTGCCCGGGTGGGTTAGCACTGGGTACCCGTCGCGGCCCTCCGGTTAGGTCGTGACAAAAGTGGTATAAGAGCAGTTCCGTCCTAGGGTGTGTCTACGAGCCGTGTCCAGTAGAGTCTTGTTTATGGGTGTGTTGCGCGCCCCATCTATAAACAGGAGGCTACGGGGCATTTAGGATGGTTACTCTTCTTTCATACCTAAGATCGTGCGATAGAGCTAAGTCATAGGAAATGAGATTCCTTATACTAACCCTTGATTTCAGCAGAAGAACAGTATCAACGGAAGGAAGTGAGTGATGATATTGGAAGTTGTAGAGGTAAGTCACTTCGTTGAGGCTACGTTATCAGAATATGTATTTATATGATAATGGATTGGTTGTCATGAGGTAAATCAGTGTAAGTACAACAGAGGAATTGTTTAAATGTATCTCTTAATGATAAATTCAGTTATAAGTTTGTGAATTAAACAAATTGAATGAATTAGTACAAAGGTAAGCATCGGTACGAAAGATGTATGTCGGGTAAGGTAAGAATATTGAGGTATGATTGAGATGTAAGGCTGAAGAACGAAAGGGAAAGTAAATAGGAAGGTATAACAAGGCAGATCGCTAAAGGATCAGGTACACCTCGAGGTGTGATATATGAGGTGATTTTTGACATCTTTGTACTTTCACTTGAAATTGGGAGCCCTGTGTGGCTGAGGTATGTCATATGTATATATTAGCTCGGTGAGGCATTGTTGGTATTTGCTGCATGCAGGTTTTGGGATGGTAAGAAATATAGAGGAAACTCCGTCGAAATTTTCGTAGATTCTAAAGGAGATAAGATATAAGCTTGTAATATGTCCTAACGGGAAAAGATGTTGTGCAAAAAGTAATGGCAGGACGAGATTAAGTTAGGAGTATCGTTGAAAACTATAAGAGATGAGTTAAATACTATTGAATTGATAGTAACGGTAATTATAAGATCGACATTGATACGGTAAAGAGAAATGCTAGAGTAAATTAGGGAGACTGGTAGTACTAAAACAAGTCATAAGAGAGGAACGGTAACTCCAATAGAGTGCGATACTGGAGTATTGATTGGATGGATAAGCACGAGTAAGATACGATAAGTCTATTAGCAAAATAAAGTAACAGCATGACTGAGGCAGGGGTATAACGAATGTGAATCCATTGGTAAAATAACTTATATGGTAAGTGTAATAGGGTTGATTAGAAAGAGTAACAGGTTGATTATACTTACTTCGCAAGGTTTATTCTATTTTACGAGCAGGCTTGCGAACGAGATAAAGAAGTGGTACTCTATAGCGTTGATTATGATTAAGATATAATGAGAGCGTGGCAAGAACTGTAATACAATGTAAGTAGAGTATAGTGAGAAAATGACTAAAGATGTGACATGTTCTATACGAATAAAGAATGAATGCAAGTGTGAAACCAGCAAGCGAGCCATGGGCAGTAGATAAGAAAGCTTATAAGACCTTGTTAGAAAAATCCAGCATAGAGGTTTCGCAATGACAGAAATGATAGCAAGTAAACTTGAAAAAGGAATTAAAGAAATGTGATATGGCAAAGTAGTAGTAGTAGTAGTTTGTGATTTGCATAATCGAGAGCATGAGTGATATCTTTAGATGGATGTAAAAGACCAAGACTACGAAAAGATGAATAACGAAATAGAACGATTGTTAGGAGAAGGGTTAGCATAATAAGGATGAGAGGGGATGATCAGAGTGAACAGAATAAGTTTTGAAAGCGAAGAACGGATTGTATAGAGGTAATATATTCTAAACGACAAAGCAGTACTAAGTTAAGAATAGGATTCCTTGTGCGAGGAATAAAGGATTGATTATAAAAAGGGAGGCAATAAGATAAATTGAGGAGGAAAGAATGTAAAGGAATAAGTACGGGTATAGAAAGAAAAGGAAATATACGAAGTACGCGTGCTTAAGAAGTAGTCGTATTATGAGAAAAGGAAGACGCATCTCCTACGAATATCCTCCACTAAGACAGAACGAGTAAATTATATAAAGGAATAAGTTGGAGAGAAAAATGTGGCCATGAATTAGGAGTTTACCGTACGATGATAAAGCGATAAAGTAAGGCTATCAGCAACGACAAATACGACATGATTATGATTGGTTTTGGAATCAATGTTGAGTGCAACACAAGAGTAAAAGAGTATGAGGCATAAGGGGTATTAGTGGCGCATGAGACTTAGATCCTTGAAAACAAAAATGGTGGGTTTAAGGGAAAATGCATTTATGTTTACTATAAGTCGATTATAGGAAAGAGAGGAATAACTTGAGATGGGAAGAAAAGGGAAAGATGACGCTATAAGTGAACTCTGGGTATCGAAGAATGGGATAAGTGACATTGCATGGATGGTACGGATAGCTAGATAGACTACTATTTGAGTATCCCTATGAGACAGAAGTTGTTAATTGGAGCGGATGTAGACATTGACTCATAACAAACGGTTGAGCTAAGTAAAACACATCCTTGTTCGGAGTGCTATGTTGGTTGTATTGCTTGATTACAAAATTGCGAGATGAGCATGTTAAGACTTCACACATGAACTACCGTAGCTATAAATTATGGGAGATGACATAATATGATGCAGTATAATAAGGGAATTGAGAAAAGGGATATATGAATTCAAGATTGAAAGTAAGGCTACGGATTTGAGAATGGTATAAGTAAGACCCTTAAGAGGGGAAGCGAGTAAGGAAAATACAGGTGTAGAGATTGAAACGATGAATCTTAAGATGTGATAGATATAAACTCTAAAACGAAAAGTGAGAGTTATGCGGAATATCTTCTTCTTTAACTCTCACTTGGTGATAACCTGACCTTAAGTCTATTTTGGAAAACCACTTGGCACCCTGTAGTTGATAAAACAAATCATCAATCCTTGGGAGAGGATATTTGTTCTTTATCGTCACCTTATTCAACTGCCTATAATCGATGCACATTCGTAGGGAACCATCTTTCTTTCTCACGAATAGGACTGGTGCTCCCCACGGTGATGAACTGGGTCTAATAAACCCCTTCTCAAGAAATCTTTCAACTGTGCCTTTAATTCTTTCAATTCTGCTGGAGCCATTCGGTAAGGAGGGATAGAGATAGGCTTGTTGTCCGGCAACACATCAATAGCGAAATCAATCTCTCTTTCCGGAGGAATGCCTGGGAGTTCATCTAGAAATACATCCGAAAATTCATTCACTACCAGAACGGACTGGAAAGTTGGTGACTTTGCTTCGGTGTCATGTACTCGGACTAAATGATAAATATAGCCCTTAGCTATCATCTTTCTTGCCTTAAGGTAGGAAATAAACCTACCTCTCGGAGATGCTGTATTACCCTTCCATTCAAGCACGGGCTCTCCCAGAAATTGAAATTGAACCACTTTCATTCTACAATCAACATTAGAATAACAGGAGGCCAACCAATCCATACCCATAATTACATCGAAATCTAACATTTCTAGCTCAACTAAATCAGCTTTAGTCTGGCGATCGCATACCACAATTATACAATTTTTATACACTTGTCTAGCTATCACGGGATCACCAACCGGAGTAGATACCTCAAAAGGTTTAATTGGCTCAGGTTTCACCCCAATACGACCAGCAACATACGGTGTAATATAAGATAGGGTAGAACCCGGATCTATCAATGCATACACATCATGGGAAAATACTGATAAGTACCTGTAACCACATCTGGGGAGGACTCAAGATCCTGTCGTCTGGCTAAAGCATACATACGGGGCTGAGTGGCACCTGAAGTAGATGCTCCCCCTCTGCCTCTACCTAGACCTGCTGGTATCTGGGAAGTCTGCCCTACTGGGCGCACTGAAGAAGAACCAGCCGCTGATCCTGTGGGCTGAGCCCCTCCTTTACCATACCTCGAGGGACAATCACGCATCAAGTTCCCAGTCTATCCATAAATATATCAAGCAACTGTGCCCTGGCGACACGACCCTGAATGTAATTTACCGCACTGATTACATCGCGGCACTGGTGGTCTCCTCTAGCTATGATCACCCCCAAACTGAGAACCCGAAGCTCTCAAACTCTGACCTTGTCTTGAAGGAAAGGAGCGATCAAATATCCTATCTGCAAATCGTGGAGGCGCACTAGTCGCCGACTGGCCTGAATGTCTGGGATTGGTCTGCCTCGATCCCCCTCTATAATCACTTCCTGCCCCCATAGATCTGGCCCTCTTGCTTTGCCTTCTATCGGTATCACGATCACCCCTTTGCGGATGTTGTTGTCCTTCTAAATTCTGGGCATGGGCTTGAATTCGGAAAATATCCATCCCATCTTGCGGCGAAGCTGTCAAGCAGTCCTTGAACAAATGTGGCCCTAAGCCACTCACAAATCGGTGCACTCTATCTCCCATGTCGGCCACCATAGTCGGGGCATATCTAGCCAATGAATTGAATTGTAGGCTATACTCCCGGGCACTCATATTTCCTTGTTTCAAATTTAATAATTTATCCGCTCTAGCTCGGCGGACCTCGGGTGGCAAATAATGGCGGATGAAGGCATCTAAAAATTCTTGCCAAACGGGAGGAGGCGCATCCTCTTTTCTTGACGATATCCAATTATTATACCATAGTACCTCCACATCTCGGAGTCTATAAGATGTCAACTCCACAGATTCAATTTCGAAGGCATGAATAATCTTTAACGTCCTCAACATTTCATCAATAAAACTTTGCGGGTCTTCATTCGGCTTTGACCCGAAAAATTTTGGAGGATTCAAGCTCATGAAATCACGGGCTCTGGTACTAGCTGCCCGATCACTTGGACCTGTATTCTGCCGCTGTGCCTGGGCGGCAACTAACTGTGTCAATAACTGAATAGCCTCGGTCACTTGTTGACCCGAAGCAACCGGTGGAGGAACTGGAGCTGAAGCTCCTCCTTGTTCTTCTACATTGGGCGGGGTGGAGGAAGTATTAGATGGGGCCTCATTATGTGACTCGCCCTCTTCTACATTCATTGTCAGCTCTCTTTCTACCCGCCTTTTCATCGTAGTCTTGCCCTTCTGGGCGGCTGTAACTTTTCCCTTTGGCGACATTTCTGAAATCATAGCACACTATTAAGGAGGAGAAAATCCTATAACACAGCTCTATTGCACGATCTCTTAAGATGAAAGATGGTCATTTTTTTCCTAAATTCCCTGTAGCCTCCTGTTTATTAGTGTGGAACGCAACACACCATAAACAAGACTCTACTAGAAACGGCTCGTAGACACTTCCTAGGACCGAACTGCTCTGATACTACTTTTATCACGACCCGACTAGGGGCCATGACAGGTATCCGGGGCTAACCACCGAGCACCACTCGTTCTATTGATTATCATAATCATTAAGCGTACATTCATCAATATAATACTCAAATCATAGGAAAATCATTTTTCATTTGGAAACATAATTACTTTTATATACCTAAGCCCTTCGGCTATCAAAATAATACACATATACAATAGTAACATCGTGAGACCACATTACCCACATATGCGTATCTACGAGCCTCTATTAGAGTACTAGACAAATGGACGGAACAAGACCCCGTCGTGTCCAAAATACATATACATATACATATATACACAAAAGAATAAACCAAATAGAACCTCCGGAGTAATGGAGTGCTCCTGTAATCTGCTAATAACTTCTACGAGTCTGGATCACCTCCCTGTCTACCTGTGGGCATGAACACAACGTCCAAAGAAAACGGACGTCAGTACGAATATTGTACTGAGTATGTAAGGCATGAATGAACTGAACATGATAGAGAAGTCATAAGTCAGAAGGTGAAGATACAACCTGAGTAACTTTTAAGAGTGGATACATTTCTTACACATATATCATATATATAACCCATAGTACATGTATCATCATAGCGTATACGATGAATATCATATAAATCATCATCGTTAACCCGCGTCCGGGTAACCATCATAAGCTGCGCACTAGTGGTGATCATGCCTGGCCCTCTAGGCTCGGTGTAAACGTAGCAGCCCGCCTTAGCGGTGACATGCCCAGCCATTTAGGCACGATGGAATCGTATGCAGCCCGCATTCGCGATGACATGCCCGGCCAACTAGGCACGCTGGAATCGTATCGTCACATAATTAACATAAACTCATCATTATCATACATATCGTAGGCATATCATGACCTTATCATAGCCTTAGCATTATCATACGTTCATCATTAATCCTATATTAAAACTTGGAGATAACCGTGGCTATGTCGGGGTGACATGAGGTCATGAACCCCCGACTACGTTATGGAATGATTATAATCGTCATGTCTCACCTTGAAGGGACTAGCATTTTAAGGTGAGTGTACACAAGGAAGATCATCAATGGAATTATACTTAGGATCATTAGCTTCATGGACATCTTATATTACTCTAGGATTCTTCATCGTTATATTCATCATCATCATTAACATGCTCACATCGTGTCTCCTTTCTTTATCATGTGCATAAGTGGCTTCTTATAGTCATGGACTCATAATTTCCGTTATTTAGGAAGATTGTGGAGAAATTAGGAAGATTCATGCCTTAGAAGGAAAGGATTAGCCTTACATACCTCTTTCGTTTAGCTAGTCTATCGTTTGATCGTTCTTCTTCGTTGCTCGCGTTTCTACCTTCAAGAAAGTTCGTACTCATATTAGATAATTGATAATATAAGCGTGTTTGAACTAAGCTAGAGAAATTTGAGCAGCGTCTCCTTTATTTATACTACTTTTTCCATATCATATATCAACTCCCAAATGTTAATAACAACATTCATAATATCATCATCAATAACTTTATCAAATTCATCATTATCCAATCCCCACAATTTCCTCTCAAGGTCATCCATAATCATGATCATAGCACAACATTACATTCATTCTCATCTAATGTTTCTATCATGCTCTTGACATTATTCATAACGTAATCGCAATCTCAACATATCAATATTCATGATTCATTCCCAACTATTACCCAAAAATGGCATTATTCCCACATTCATGACCCATCTTCTATTTCCTTCTACAATCCAAGTATTTCAACTTTTCAATACCTTAAATAACATGGAAATACCATAAAACTTACCTTAGATAGTGTAGAAATAAGCCTTGATTTGAAATATCTCTCTTGCACCAAAACCCTAATTCACTTCCATTGATATTCCTTGGCTTGGATGAACTTTTATGTGTCTCTTACACTTAATTTTGTGGGTTTTATGAAGTGGATCTTTGGTTTCACTTGGATTCTTGTATATGAAGTGTGTGGAAGTTTCTAGAGAAGTCTTGAGTCATGGAGGAGAAATGGGAATGAAATAAATGAACTTGGGTGCTTTTTTTATAACTTAAAAATCTGTCCCGACATTATTATACGGACACTTATACGGTCCGTATAAATTTATACGGTCCGTATAAGTGACCGTATAAGCCCATCAGTGACGGACCTTCATTGTGATGGTTCTGCGGACCATTATACAGACCGTATAATATTATACGGATCGTATAATCCACCTCTTCTCTGATTTTGGTTCTCGTCACTTCATTGGATCTCAAATCCTCGCGGGACCTTCTTGATATTTGTTTAACACCTCGTTAACAATCTAAGGGATTTTATAATTCTTCTCCAAAACATTACTAAGCCATCATTAATTCGATACTCATAAATTATGTCTGGTACGCAACATATATCTTGCTTTCCTTGACTACTTTCGTCTCCTACCTTAAACGTCTTTGAAATCTTATTTAAAATCGTCAAATGGTATTTATTTCTTATCGAAACATCGCATACATCGCGCCCTTCATTTGTCTACCTACTGTACGTTAACGAAAAATTTCCGGGGTGTAACAACATGGAAGAAAGAAAGTGGGATAGATCTGCAAACCATGTAAGACTTAATATCATTATTGAGCAAGAAAAAGGATTGACGAGACTTCAAATTTCAAGTGAAATATTGGGTATTCTTAAAAGTGTCGCCAATGAATGGCGTTATGAGATTTTGCAAAAAGGGGAAGCTTAGTCCCCGATACATTGGGCCTTATGAGATTGTGCGCAAAGTAGGAAAAGTGGCTTATGAATTAGATCTACCTCCTAATTTTGAGTCAGTTCACCCAGTTTTCCATGTCTCGATGCTTCGTAAATATGTTGGAGATCCTACTAGGATCGTGCCAGTAAATGATGTTCAAGTGACAAAAAAGTTGACATAGGAAGAGGTACCCATTGCCATATTAGATAGGCAAGTACGGAGGCTTAGAAACGAAGGAGTGGCCTCAGTTAAGGTTTTTTGGAGAAATAATAACCAAGAAGAAATGACATGGGAAGCAGAAGAAAATATGAAATCCAAGTACCCGCATTTATTTCAGCCCCTAGAAGAGATCCAAGATGAAACGTCAAGATCATGAGGTATGTATGTTTCCTTTTTATGCATTTGGGTCGTGTGTGCGTGAACTTTATTGCTTTGGTGTTGTGGCCCTGCGAGGCATTGCTATTATGGGTTGTTGTGACAGGATGGTAGTGCCGTATTACAGGAGAAACTCTGGCGAAGTTTTTATAGAATCCCCGAGCACTTAACATTCGAGGACGAATGTTCCTAAGGGGGGAAGAATGTTACACCTCAAAAAATTCCCCGTTCATGCATAGTGAATAGACTAACGCAGGGCACGAAGTATACGGTATTGTAATAAGCGAGAAATGACTAGTAATTATAGACGGTATGGCAAGGCATACGATGTGTATCGGAAAGGATTTATGAGTAACAAGTTAATGATGATTTAATAGTGTCTTGGAGAAGAATTATAACGTCCCTTAGATCGTTAATGAGGTGTTAAACAAGTATCAAGAAGGTTCCATAAGGATTGGAGATCAAACGAAGTGACGAGAACAAGATCAGAGAAAAGATGGGTTACACGGCTGATTATACGGTCCGTATAATGTTATACGGTCCGTATAATGGTCCGCAAAATCGTCACAGTGAAGGTCCCTCACTAATGGCATTATATGGTCACTTATACGGACCGTATAAAATTATACGGACCATATAATGTGTCGTATAATGGTCACAGAAGCGAGATGTTGAAGGGGCAATTTCACGGTCACTTATACGGACCGTATAAGTGTCCGTATATCTTCCCAACGGATCAGATTTTTAAGTTATTAAAAAGGGGACCAAGTTCATTATTTCATTTTATTTTTCACCCAACACTTCAAGAACTCTCTAGAACCCTCTCCACTCTTCATCCATAAGAACTCAAGATAAATTTATGATCAACTTCATCAAACTAAGAAAACCAAGTGTAAGAAACTCATTAGAGATCATTCAAGTCAAGAAATTTCATTGGAAGTGAACTAGGGTTTTGGCTCAAGTGAAGTATTTCCACCCAAGGCTTATTCCTACACTATCTAAGGTAAGTTTTATGGTCTTTCCATGTTATTTAAGGTATTGAGAGGTTGAATGACTTGGATTGTAGAAGGAGATAGAAAACGGGTCATAAATGTGGGAATAGTGTCATTTTTGAGTAGTAGCTTGGGATGAGTCATGATTCTTGATATATTGTGATTATGATTAGGCTATAAATTATATTAAGGACATGGGATAAGCATTATATGTGAGAAAATGTACTAGTATACTACGACCATGATTATGGATGAATTGAAAGTGAAATTGTGGAATGTGGGTAATGTAGATGAATGAAGATTGTTGGTTATAATGTTGTGAATATTATTACAGACGTTTGGGAAGTGATATATGATATGAGGAAAGTTGTATAAACTAAGGAAATGCTGTCCAATTTTCTCTAAGCTTTAGTCTTGTATGCTAAGCTATCGATTTTCTAATGATAGTATAACTCTAATGAAGGTAGAAATATGAGCATTGAACGAGAACGTACAAGTGATAGAATAGTTGAACGGAAAGGTATGCAAGGCTAACCTTTCTTTCATAAGGCATGCTTTCTTGGCCAAATATCTAATCTTCTATAAGCCTATGATGTCCTCCAAATGATTCTATCTTTAAAAGCTACTAAGCTCATGATTCTCGATATGTTACCATTGTACTAAATTCCTCCTATGATGAGTAATCCTCTAGGGATAGATGTAATGAACGACGATAGTAATGATGCTAAAGACGCTTATGGGCTTTTGTGTATACGTGCCTATGTATAGCTATTATGAAACCCCGAGCTTATATGGCCGGGTAGAATATATATATATATATATATATATATTGCGCGCGCACCACTGCAGTTGGGTACGGACAACCCTGAGCCTTGGTAGGGCCAGGTATGTATGACCCTGAGCCTTGGTAGGGCCAGGTATATAAAACACCGAACCTTCATGGTCGGGTATGCTATGTAAATGATACGTATATGTAAATGATATGAATATGAATATAAATACGAATATGTTATGAATACGAAAATGGATACGAAATGTAAACGAGTACAGATACAGAAATGGATGTATGTACACAATCACGCATTAGAAATGGGAAGTCCCTATGAAAAGCAAGTAAGTGTTTATGACGATGACACTACTATCTCCCATCCTATGCTATTTTCTTATGTTGTCTATTATGCTTTCGTAGTGATGTTGATCATGCTTTACATACTCAGTAGATTCTTCGTACTGACGTTCTTTTGTTTGTGGACGTAGATATGGTTAGATGTATTTGGCCTTGTCGGCCTATATTTTGGATATCGTTTTGTTAGCCTCGTCGGCTTATGTACATTGTTATGGGCATAGTTTTTGATGATGATATAAATGTATTATTGCCCAATGGAAATAGTATGAATAAGGAATAAAAGTATGATTTAGCTATATGGCTCACCTAGATGTAAATGTGAAAGTATGATAAGAGGTGCCCGGGTGGGTTAGCTCGCGGCCCTCCGGTTGGGTCGTGACACTTGTCATATGGTAGGTACTCGCACGACCCATGGGTTGGGTCGTGACATCTCGTAGCGTGTTTTATGACTAAAATTCACATTTGGTTTATGAGAGGTAGGGTGGGGGGGGGGGGGGGGGGGGTTCTGGATGAGTTTCGGGTATCCATCTCAAGTTTGGTGTCCAATTTCCTTCTTCGTGCTCGCGAGGGAGGGGACGCTTCGCTTGGGCCTCCTCGCGTTCGATGGGTTGGGCTGGCCCAGGTGAGAAGCCTCACGTTCACGAAGGCCAAAATTCTTGGATCGGGTCGTGTGTCGCCTCGATTTCGATGGGCCACCGCAATCACAATGAAGGAATAATCACTCAATAGTTATTTAGTCTGAAATTCGAAGGGGAAATTTCATTCTCAAATATTTGAAGGTTTAGAGCTAGGTTTTGGATAATTTCAAGTCTTCTAAATTCAAGATTCTTCATTCGGTTAAGTTTCTAACTTCCATCAAGGCTTTAATTCACGATTTCGTCTGTTAATTTCCATTTCAATCTATGATTCTAGGTTTGAGATAAGGGGTTTTTCATAAATTAGGATTTTGGAGTAAATAGTAGAACTGAAGGCTAAATTGTGGCTAGATTCTCATGAAATTTAGGCTATGGACAATCTAGACTGTGGGTAGGATTAATTAATGATCAATTTTCAGTTTTACCCTTGGGGTTCGGATTTAGTTCTTTTTGTGTTCCGGTCAAAAGTAGCAATATGGGTATTGATAGACTCGTGTGATCGCATAGAGCATTAGTTTGAACATGTGGAACTTTATTTCACAATAAATTACCATTTTGACCTCCGAGGATTTTGAACGGGTTTTAGATTGAGTTTTTGGTTTCCAATCCTCTTCATAGCAATATGGATATCTGTAGAATCGTATTTTAAGATAAAATTCATATTTGGTAGACTTTGACCGTTCAAAAGTACTCCGAAAGGGAAAGGTGTTGGCGTGAAGGTTCATGGCACCTGTTCGGCCTTAAGGTAGGTTACGGTTTATCCTTGAGGTAGGTTACCGGTTTATTCTTTAGATTCCGACTGGAGTGCATATAGAGTTTATAAATATTGAAGGGGTATTGGGTGTGATGAGGGTCTGAACTTATGATTGCGATGAGTACTTAGGTGGGTACCGGTGTATATTATTGGGTATCTAAAATGACGGGGAAAACATGTTGATGTTTCGGGCGTGGTTATGGTGGTAAATCCACTTAGGTTGGTATATTTATTGTTTATGTGGTCTATGATGGCCGTGATTTGACTGATACTTGCTTGATTGAATTGTTATCTCATCGATCAACATCTCGTATAATTGTGAAAGGAAATTGTTCCGGATTTATAAGTTGGCATATGTATCTAGTTTGATTAAGCATATTCATAATTCTGTTGACATAAGATATTATGTTATTGCATTTATTTCCCATTTATATGTACACATGCATAAGTTATGACAAAGGAAGGATATGAGATGGTATAAGGATCGGAATGAAGTAAGGTTATTGTTCAGTCCGGCGGTACAGTGAGTGTCTCACAGTTCGGCGGTATAGTGAGTACTCACAGTCCGAAGGGAAAAGACCTCGGGTGGTACAGTGACAGGTATATGGACCTCGCGAGTCTCTCATGGGTCACGACTTGATAGAATGACCACTGGCATATGTGCACCAGGTTTGATATTGGCCGATACAGTACACTCATATATTCATCTATCCATTTGTCTGTTATTCCCCTTATATGATACGTGTTTGGTTGTTTAGTTTAGTATGTGATTCAATTGGGCATTGTGGTGAAGTTAAGTTGAATTGATGCATTGAGTGTTTGACGTCAATCTTTATATTTTATATTTGTATTCCCTTCGTTGTCGGCCAATGATACCTATGAGTACTAGTGGTTGTACTCATACTTGCTGCACTTTCTTTTGGTGCATATATTGATCCTTTCTCTAGCACTAGGCCTCGTGACTGATCCCGTGGTGGTCTATTTCGAGATTACAGGGTGAGCTATCAGACACTTCCGCAACCCTGGATCTCCTCCTATCTTATGATTCCGTCTACTTAGATTTTCAGACAATTTTCTATCTTGTATTTCAGACTTGCACTGTATTTAAAAGATCTTGTATGAGTTAGACCAAGTTTTGGAAATTGTAAAGACTAAATTAGTTCACACACTTATTGATATTATCAAGTCTATTAACTAGCATTGACGTACTTAATTTCCGCACTTTCCTTTGTTATAAATGATTGATGATTTGGGGATGGTTCGCCTACCATTGAAACGAAAGATGCAAGTTAAGGTTCCTGTTCCTGCAGGGGATTGGATTACATTGTCTTTTAAGTATGAGCGCATTGGCATCTTTTGCTTCTTTTGTGGCTTAGTTGTCCATTCTGATAAATAATGTCGAGGTTTATATCGCATATCGGGTATAACTCATAAATAATATTTGTATGGTACCAGAAACCAGAAGTGAATTCAACAAAAGAAAATGAAGAGATCGTTGTTATTGTGAGCGAGATTTAAGCCATAAAAAGCAAATTTTCTGGTTAGTGGTATGATACATATGCCACTGTTCATATTGGCTATCACAAGTCCCTCTTCAAAACTTACAGATAAGTTACTGATGAGTAAGAGATTCAAATGGGAAATGAACGAAGGTCCAAAGTCTTTGGCATAGAAATGTTGAACTTGCATTTACTTCGGGCAAGATGGTTACACTAACCAATGTCTTACATTTTTCCATATGAATCGAAATCTTGTTAGTGGGGTACTATGAAGTTTTCCACTAAGCAAATAGTGAAGAAATTCTATTGAAATACAAGAATTATGGAACTTGATCTTTTGGAATAGGGGAAGAAGGAGGATATGGAGAGAAAAGAAGTATTTTTTTTTTGTTTTAGAGAAGAAAGTACTTTTTATGGAGAAGAAAAGTTACGTTAGAAATCAGAATAGTAAACTTTAAATAGAATAGGTGGTAACCAAATAATGAAAGGACGTACCATTTTATATGAAAGACGCCTTTTCTTTTAAAAATTATTTAATTTAATTTAAACAAATTTCTAACAATCCCCACTTGTTTAAATATAAATAGGACTCAAAGATCAAGTTATGTTCACACATAGAGTAATATCTCTTTCGATTTGAATATTACCTTAGTATAACATCACAAAATGAAATCGAAATCTCATGTAGCATAATAGCATTGAACATGTTATTCCTTGTAACAACATCAGTGACATTATACACATAAACATTTCATTCCTTCTTTCCACTTAAACATGCTTAGAACTTTTATGGCCATGTGCTATCCAAAATTCATGAACATTTATGAAGTAAATCCACCTCTCAATCGAAGCGGCACAACTTCTTTGTTCATATAGGTGAAGCTCTTTCAGTGTCTTTGTCACACTTGAGACACTTGTTCCTTGAACTGAACTTCATTAAGAGTATAAGAACTCTACCCTCTAAACTGTGACAACCAGCACTAGTATATCTCTTAATTTAGTACTGAAACAAAGAACACTAGATTGGAGGCTTGAAACACGTACGAAACGCTTCCCTCTCCTCTGCGAGATTGCTATGGGATATATGCAATTAGTTTTAATGGATATGACAAGCCTATGAATTTATGCACTAAGCAAATAGTGATGAAATTCTCTTAGAAAGCAAGAACTATGGAATATGATCTTTTGGAATAGGATAAGAAGGAGGATTTGCATAGAAAAGAGAGTACTTTTTTTATGGAGAAGAAAAGTTACGTTAGAAATCAGAATAGCAGACTATAAATAGAATAAGGGGTAACCAAATAATGAAAGGACACGCCTTTTTTATTTAAAAGGCACCTTTTCTTTTAAAAACTATTTTATTAATTTTAAACAAATTTCTAACACTACAGAAATGAGATTGAATAACTGTCAATACCGCGAGCGAAGAAAAACAGAGTTGTTAGACTTAGCATTCGAGAAGCTAAATCACATAAGGAATTCGAGAGACTGTTGACAGCTAATTTTTGACTTCCCGTAATTAATTTTAATCACTCAGAGTCCATGGATAATAAATAAAATGAGATATGCACCTTAAAGGGTTTAAATAATTTTTATATAAATTGTTCAGATCAATGTTTTACACCTTTAAATTGGTAAAAAGGTTTTTCATGACACCACAAATTATGTAGAAATTAATTGGTACCTTTTATGACATTTATGAGATACTTGTTAGATTTAATCAAAGAAAAAAGTCATTTTGTTTAAAAATAATAACCATTTATTTAATTATTTAAATTGTAAAAAAATCAAAATTAGCAAATACTTTATTCCATTCAATTCAAGGAGTTTGAGTAATTAAAAAAACTAACCATTTCATCCCTTAATCCCTAATTTTATATAATTGTGATTTGTCAAAATTATTTATAATTGTTATAAATATTTTAATTAGGCTAATTAATCAATTATGTGGTCATTATTGCAAATTTATTTTTTATTGATTAATTATTTTTTGTTATGGCCACAATTAAATTAACCAATTCATGGTATAAGGAAATTGGGGTCATTTTTGTAAAATTAGCCTCTTAATGGCCTTAATTGAAATAACCAAATTCATTGGCTCAAATTAATTAAGGTCATTAATGCAATTTAATTTTAAAATTTGCTAGTTAGGCCAAATATGGTCATAATTGAAACAATCAGTTAGATTAAAATCAATTGAGGCCATATTCGCAAATTTGAGCCCATTTACACAGTTGGCCACTTTTAAATTATTTAATAGGATAAATATGTTCTAATTTGATTATAATTAAAATATTATGACTAATAACCAATATTTTAGTTTTTGTCTGTTTATTAAATTACCTACTTTACTCTGTATATACGTGTATAAATGAGGTATACATGTATATGTATACATTATATACATAAAAGGGGGTCAGCCTTTATTTTATGACTTGGACGGAGTCCAGTCCAAGAATAGACCACGACCCGGCCCAAGCCCAGATGGCCTAAAGGGGATAATACCCCTTAAACATTTTAGTTCATACCAAACGACCCTTCCCCTCACCCCCCCCCCCCCCCCCCTTCTCTATTCCCTTTTCCGTGAAAACCCTAGGCGCCGCACCCCTTTTCTATCCTCTCTCTCCGCCAAAAATGGCAAAAATGCATAGGTAACAGAGAATTCACAGCTTTTACATGTCTATTATGATGAAACAATTAATATTTCCACTTGATTTCGCGAAAACAATTCCAAACACAGTAATAAATCGTCTCTTTTACTCTATTTTTTTAATCTTTCAAGTTAAATCTATGATTTGTTGTGCTTTATTGTTGTACCTTACTTGAGCCTCATTGGTTTAACAAGAATGGATCAGATCGAGTCAAACAAGACTCAAATTTGACCATTCATTGATGATTCGAGTCGATCTGGGCCGTAGGAAGGCTTACAAAGGGTAATTTTGGGAGAATCTAGTTTGTCCCACATCGTATGTTTAACTCCTTGAATGAACCTTGGGATTCTATAAATATAACCCCAACACTCTCACAAAGGAGAGGTTTTGGAAGTTGAAAAAAGTTTCTTGACAACCTCAGAGCCTTAATTTGAGCATTTAAACTCAAAGCCTAGGCTCACGGTAAAATTTTAAAAGATTTAGCCTTGTTCTAGGGTTTGAGTCTTCTCTAGTTCTGAAATATTTGTGTTTTCTTTCTTTTCTGTGTGGTCTGAGTCGGAGGTTTGGAAGCACAAAGGCTCCAAGTTCAACTTTTGACGCTACTGCGCATAAAAAAGGTAACATTTTATCTTATTATTACCTCCTTGTGTTCGCCTTTAAGTTTGGATGGTGATATGTCTATTTTAGGAATATTCTTGTGCTTTGTTAACCTACCTTAATATTATTTTCTTTACTTTTCTCTTGCTTATCTTGACTGTTGAGCATTACTGAGTTGGGCTATGTTTGTTCTGAAGTTTTGTGATCACTTTCCTGTAACCTTCCTTGTTTAGTTGAGTGTTGTTTTGTTGAAGTTACTAAAGTGAACATGTTTAGCTTAAGTTGATGTCTTAATGAACTGTGTTGGCCTGTGGTTGTTTGTAGTGAACATATGATCATGATTACTGAGTAGTACTTTACAAACCAAGTCTAAATGGAGTTCTACTTAGAACCACTAATGTAATAATTCATTCTTTATTTGGATCATTTACTTGAGTAAGACTGAATTAAGAGTAAAAATGGGAGACAAATGCTGAAGTAAACTCAAGTTTAGAGAAATGCTGCTTGGAGTAAAGATTCAGAATTGGTTGTGATGTTGAGAATAGATTTGAGTCATTTGAGAAAATATAATAGCTAAAGTATAACTGACACATGTTGTTTGCCCAGTCTTAGTATGAATATCTTGTTTGGTCACTAGATGCTTGAACTAAATTGTTTACTAATCATTAATCAGAGGTAGGATAAACCTGTTGAACTATAGTAACTGATCCAATACCAAGTGTTAACATACTTAAACATGAATGATTCCTCTATGTGATCTCCTGAACTGATGGGATTGAGTGTGTTGTGAAGTTTTTTCTGACTTTGAATGATTATGTGCCATCCTCATAAAGGGAAGGTGTGATCTAATTTGTCCTTCATTTGATGTACACATAAAATTAAGGACCCCTGCCTTGCCTTAACTGTTTCATGAGAATAACTCCCTAATTCTGAGAGATAAAAGGGCAAGGTGATAAAAAATAAAAACGGCAAATCAGTGTTCTAGTTTGTCAAAGTCCTTTATGATAAGCTATCTGTGTAGTGTAATGGTCATAACTGGAATTAGACATAAGAGAATAGCTATTTTTACCCTTGGGAGTTTAAGCACACATGTTTGTTTCTTCTGTCTTTGTTTGTTTGTACATCACTTAGTCCATAAAATAAACAGTCACATGTTGGGGTGCTGCATTAAAACAGAGGATTAACTACCTAACCTTTAGAGAGGGCACTGGTGGTATCATTTGGTTTTGGATGGGGTGGAGAAGGGGAGTTTATTTCTGGGGAGTAAAGGTGAACTTAAGTATGAACTGGAAGTGATGACCAGTGGAGTGTTTGCTCCTCTTTTATTGAAAGGAAAGATCAGGAAAAAGTGGGGGGGTAATGGCCTCATCCTACACTATCTTTTCTTTAGGACTTGGGAACTCTCTTCTCTTTCTAAATCTCATTTCCTATGACCATGGGATCTAACAAAGGTTCTTATATGACTGTCCAAACACCAATTCTGAATAATAAGAACTATCAATGAAGTCACTGAGTCCCAAGTATGAGTATGGCCTATCATGAGAACGGTGCTTAATTAACTATCTTCTTGACATGTTTGAAATTGTCTGAAAACTCATATAGATCCCTAAGTGTTAGGTGCCATGACCTTGTTCTAGATTCTAGGCATGCTTTGCAGATCCATCTATTTGGCTTGTGTGTTTTCTTTCCTTTAAGTTACTGTGTTGTGATATATCAGGTATCCCTTATTTAAAACATATGAAGTTTGTGTGTGACAACCTACCCATGAGATGTGTTGTTTGTTCCTGATGTCTGATGGCACCAAATTGTTGCATAAATGAGAGTTTTGATCCTTGTTCCTGCAGGATATTGGTACACTGAATGGTATGGTAAAATCATGATATGCAATGGTTCTTGGTTCTGATAATGAACATGGTTGAAGGGAGGGTGTTGAGTGTTAATCAATTAAAGTAAAAGAGAAAAGTAAAGAGAAAAGACATCATTTGACCCTTGAACTTGGCAAGAAAACTCAGTTTGGCAACTAAACTTAACTTGTATTTATTTACCCCCCCCCCCCCCCCTTAACAACTTTCATTTCAATTATTTACCACCCTGAAAAAATAATACCACTCTCACAATGGGAGGTGTATTACACTCGCGCCACGTCATTGCTATGTCAAAAATTACTAACCCTTCATTTTTTTGTTTTTCTTTTATTATTTTTTCTCTTTCTTCTTCTTTCCCCCTTTTCACTTTCTTCTTCTTTCTCCTCAACCCCTTCGCAGCCGCCATGATTGAACATAGCTCAGTTCGTCATCCTCACCACGTCATTGCTATGTCAAAAATTACCAACCCTTCATTTTTTTTATTTTTCTCTTTCTTCTTCTTTCTCCTCATCCTACCATAACCACCCATAAGAACAACACCCACATCTTTAACCCACACCCACCACCACCACCACCACCATCATCACCCCACTAAATTTCATACCATTCCTTCTCAAATTCGTCCAAATTGGTTATTTTGGTTGTTATTGTTGGCTATTATTATTATTATTAGCAACTCCATTTCTTCCATAATCATTATTCCATAACTTTATTTTTGAAAGAAAAAAAAATCAAAATCAAGAAACCAAAAAATGGTGAAAATGGTAAGAAAAGAATGATGAGAATATAGAGAGAAAGAGGAATTTGTGAAGAAGAAGAAGAAGGAGGAAGAAGGTGGTGGGGCGGGGTTGTGGCGTGGGGTGGGGGTTGTGAAGAAGACGAAGGTGGCAGGGGAGGGGCTGTGGCATGGGGTGGGGGCGGGGCTATGGGGTGAAGAAGAGGGGGCGGGGCTGTGGGGTGGGGTGGGGGGTTGTGAAGAAGAAGATGGTGGTGGGGGCGGGGTTGTTTGGTGAAGAAGAGGGCTGGGGCTGTAGGGTGGGGTGGAGAGGAGCGGGTGGGGGTGGGGGTGTATTTTGATTTTTTTTTTAATTATATATTATTTTTGTTTTATTTTTTAATTACATAATAATAATAATAATAATAATAATAATAATATATATCAGCGGGCCCACCTTTTTATATTTTTCACTCTCTTAATTTTTTTTCTTTACTTTTTTTTTGCCACGTCAGCATTTAGGGTTGTATTTTATTAAGATGAAAGTTGTTAAGGGGAGTAAATAAATACAAGTTAAGTTTAGTTGCCAAACTGAGTTTTCGTGCCAAGTTCAAGGGTCAAATGATGTCTTTTCTCTAAAGTAAAAGATAAGTATAATGTGGTTAATCCATGATAATGTCCCTTCTGATAAATATGATTTATGACTGCTAAAATGGGTCTAAATGATTTTTATTAATCAGTAAAGTGAACTGGAGAAGTCTTTTGACACTTCATTTGGTCTGAACTAGGACTTTATGATGTCAGAGTTCCTTAATGGCTTTAAGCATGCAATTAAGGTCTAAGGCAGGCTAACATAAAACATTGATATGACATTTGTGCTAATGGTGTTTCACTAAAACTAATCACTTAGTCTTAAAGGATCAAGAAGTGCAAAGGGGGAGCATGGTATGAATCTGTCTAGATCTTTCTTTGATAAACTGTTTGTATCATTTTAAGTGTTATGGTTCAAATGATAAGTTTGTGGTGATCATGATTAAGAATAAGATTGAGGGTGGTGTTTGGCTCTCTCTCTCTCTCTGGGGTTAAAATATGTTGTGTCTAACATTGTCTTGTTCTGTTGTGTCAAATCAGGCCTAAAAGTGAGATGTGCAGATATGTTCTGAACTCTGTCATTATCAAAAAAGGGATTAAAAGTCATACCATAATTAGAATTCTAGGCTAAATAACTAAAAGTACTCATCTGAGTCCATGTTAGTCAAGTGTTTGGTTGGGAATTGATTCAATATTGGTGTTTGTGGGGATATAAGTGTTCATGGGCAAGTTATGAACCACTTGACAATAGAGGAGCCTTTTAAAGGCATCTCAGAGAGAGGATTGGAAAGAACCAAGTCCAACTTGGTTCATAGTACCTTCCTCCAAATAAAAGGTGCCATGGCATACTCTATAAGTCTATGGGGTGTGTGTTTGCCTTATGAATACATTTGACTCTACAATGCTGTCATAGAGTCCAGTTATGCCAAAAGTCTTAAAGGAAGATTAGATCAAGTATTTCGAAGATCACTATTAACTCAAGTCTGTTTGATCACCTGTTCACATGAGATGTCTTTGAATCCTGTCCGAAGATCCTGGATGCATATAAATGAAGTTGACACTAGTCTTAGCTAACATGTGTGATTGTCTCATTCCCAAAGTCAAAGAAAGAAACAAGAGAGAGTGTGAGTCAAATTTGTTAACCTGGACTTATGCCTAAGTCATTAAATTCTTGCATGATCTTATTTAGAGCAAGTTGATTCAAGGCTCAATAGGAAAGTCGGTCTGTCATGTCCCCTCTTGAAATCTTTGAGCCTTGGCCTGGGCCTTAACACTTGGTCCATGTGTTTAGTGGCCACTACTTGACTGGTTGCCTTATAGGAATCTCTGTGACTTTTGCTAGATAGACCATACACTATGACATGGCCTGCTGGATATTCAGGCTAGTGTGTAATGATTTTGTGGAGTTAAAATGACTTAATGAACCCTGTAACAACAAATTGACTCAGGTTTAAAATCAATTCAAAAGAATGTGGGAATCACTCTTAGGTATGCTTAAATTGTCATACTCTTGTTTTACTATCTTACTTCCATCATTAATTTTTTGTTTTCTTTTCTGAATACCACTATGTCCTGCAATGGCTAGTTAGATTCAAAGAGGCCTGGTTCTGTTCAGTTGTGCCATGCTTGTCCGGATTCCTAATTGGTTTTATTACACTATAATGTGATCCTGCACATGTCCTTTTGTAAATAAAATGAATGGCTCTGGTTCAGATGTGTAGATGAACCTGCTCAGTTGTGTATAAGGTCTCCATATGTATTTTCGTTGGTTGCCATTGTGTGAATTGCCTTGTTCTCTCCCATGAATATAGAGGCTTGTAGCTAACTTCCATCTGCACCATGTCTACTTGATTCAAGAATGTTTTGAACTATTCCACTTCCATGTACCTGCTTATGTTGTGATTGTTTGGTTCAGCCTAACTTTGGTCACATTGTGTCCATGTATGCTATTTCGTCCTTGTCTAAGTTATATTCAGTTGTCTTGGTCTTCTTTTATTAGAGTATTACATCTGCTTGGACCATTTATCTCTTCTCTTCATACTCTTCACCTGTTCCTATTAGTTTATGGTTATCCTATAACTGTGTGCATTAGACTTATTCTATTTATTCCAAGCCTGTATATGGATATGTAAGTCTGTGTCCTCCATGGCTATATTGGTTGGGAGAACAAAGCAGTTTAGGGGGGGCTTGGTCTAAACCGTCCCCTGGTGACCAGCCATGCCGGAGGTTCATGAAACCTCTTGGAACTTGTGCGGCATCAGGAATACGGATGGCGATGACTTTTCCTCCCCACCACCCAAGTCTTCTCCGATAAAGTCTAAGGGCATGAAAGTGCATATTCATACTACATTAACTTGTGAATAAATAGGATAATATGTATGTATGTGTGTACATCTATGTATGTGATAAGATCAGTAAAATATTAAACTAACTGGGGTCTTTGTTTCTTTCCTTCTTCACTGCATGGCCATTTGGGCCAAGGTCCAGCCACCCTATTGGGTCAAAGGTCTAATAGGAAAATTCCATCAAAGATTTTATTGAGTCCGAGAAAAGGAAGGGAAGCTAATATATATTGAAGTCCCAGCCATGGGTGAAAATGACATGAAGGCCCAACCATGGGTGAGAATGGTTAACTAGTGGTTTGGTACACCCCTAGTCTATCTCTTCTACATTATTTATGTTATTCCAGCTTTCTTAAAATGTTGTATTGTATTTATAGTTGTAAAAATCCCACATTATTATTGGAATCAGTTATGGTTTGAACTAGGGCATCTTAGGCAAATGGTACTTATGTCATTTAGTTGACTCTAGATCCTTAAAACAATTTTTTCGAAACCTGGATTATGCATACTGGTTTTTGAACTTAAATAAGGATTAATCACGTTTTCAATAAGTTAAATAGTAAGGGGACTAAGAGAAGGTCAAAATGGCATGATATTTTACTCAAAACAAAAGAGAGGAAACAAATTGAAAATTTTCTTTCACAGTAGACACGTTTTTCTGCGTTTGAATTGGCAAAAATAAAATATTTTGGGCCAGAGCCCATATGACTTTTCTTTTAGAAGCAGATGGTCAACAAAAATGGATAAACCTTAAACTGGATTTATTTTAAAAAGAGGAAAATGGATCTGGGCCTTACCCAGAAAAAACTGCAAACTCCTTTTATAAATGAAAAATCATTTTTGCTTTAAATCCCAATTCATTTTCAAAAGAACGAATGCAATATATCTAATTCATGAAAACCCCTTTATAAACTGTAAATGGCCAAAACATACCCATAATTGTACAAATTTTAAGTGAGACGTTCTAAAGGTATTATAAGCTGACCCGAGCCAAGTATGAGTTAAGCATGAATGGAGTTATATTCGCTTTTTATTAAAAACATAATAATTTTTATACTCTTTTATAAATAACATATACTCTCCTTATATATCAAAGGAAATTATTTATCCAAACATTACAAAGTACAAAACTAAATACCCTATATGTAAAGGGGATATATTCAATTCTTTTCAAAATGATATGCAAATAGCAGATGTTATAAATGCGAAAATAAACACTAAATAAACAATTCATGCAAATACTCATACATTGGAATTCGAAGGTCAACCGTATAGTACGAATCCTTAATACTAGGGTACCTAACACCTTCCCTAGGGAATCACCAGAACCTTTATCTAGAATTTTGGATTACGAAGGATTTTTCACTGTATATGAATAAATCCTTCGAAACTGGTTTTCCTAATTTCCTAAAAATTAGGTGGCGACTCTTATACAACAAAGTCCGAAAGAGCACCAACGAGTTCGAACTAGCTTTCCGAGCGCTAGCCCCATCCGCGAAATGCGAACCGTTACAGAGACATTAATTCCAAACATTGGGAACCTGTTTTAGGTCATAGATCGTTTTCTCCAATTTGAACATATAATCCAGACCGCCTATCAGTTTCTCCAATTTGAACATATAATCTAGACCGCTGATCAGTTTCTCCAATTTGAACATATAATTCGGATTAGCAAGATCAACTAATTCAGGAGGTTGGTCCATGAAGACTACCTCATCAGATTTTCCATGTGAAAAGGCTCGAGATGTCTAGTTGACAATCATCGATTAGCAACTACAAGTGATAGAAAAAGCCAAATAGTTTTGGAATTAATTAGATTAAAGGCGTTCGAAAATCAATTTTAGGTCATTGGTAAGCGCTTTTTGCACTAATCTAGCCTTATAATGATTTATTGATTCGTCAAACGACAATCAACCACATTCTGAGATAGAGAAGGAGGAATCAGGTTTTAAGTTCCATCGGAGAGTAAAGCAGTATACTCGACAATTATCATAGCATGCCAATGAAGAGATGTCACGACCTAATTTCACTAAATCGCGCGGGTACCTACCTTTTCCACCTCGGTAACCGAACCCTTATCCCAACAATCTTAAAAACATGAATAAATAAATAAATAAATAAATAAATAAATAAATAAATAAATAAATAAATAAGAGGAAGAGATAGAAATACGTAAGTCTGACGATAATGATATAAGAAAATGTGGAAGTAAAAACCACCCTAGAATCTAGTCTAATCATACAAGAGCATCTAACTAAATACTACAAGTCGAAATAATAAAAATACATCAATAGTCTCAAAACATATGTCTAGAATGGAAATAAAGACATAGTAGATAGAGGAGTCTTCGGGCAGCGAATGTCCCCATGCTCACCCTGAAAGACTTGAATCAGCAAATCCTCGAACAGTCAGCCACGAGGAGTAGAAGTCGATCCCTTCTGATACTCTGCATTCATAAAAGAATGCAGCAAGTGCAGGTCAGTACAAACAGCAAGTATTGGTAGGTATCATACGCCGACTAAGACTAGCTAACGTATATAAAGACAACAAAGCAAGATAAACACATAAACCAACAAGTACAAGTCAACAATAAGCCATATCCATGGTACAAGTCACCACCTATGTTGTAGCATCAAAACCAAATTGTGTCAAGTCTCAATATAGCAATCTGAATCAGTACATCACAGTATTATCATAACAATCAACAATAATCAAGATACAATGCAATGCAATAATTTATGTAGGATGAATCTAATGCATATGCATCTTTGTACAACATGTCTCGGACGGAATGACTCCACGTCTTGGCGATCATGACCCATGGGGCACCCGCGAAGTCCATGTACCACTCGCTCCGAAATATGACCTCGGATCACGAGCACACTCTTACGATCCCGGCAAATACCTCAGGCATCGAACACTCCATCGTTCCCGGCAACGAACAGTCATCTCTCTTTTACTTTCTCCGGCAGAAACCTCGAAGGCTACACTCTCTCATATATCATCATCAGTACTAGAACCATGTATATGTCAATGTTTCATGAAAATTCGTATGAATATAATGAGATATGATATCAACAACCAATGTAATCCGAAAAATTACCACACATGGCACACAAGTAACATTAACAGTAAGGCTACACAATAAACCATAATGAATCACCATTCTCATCTCAGTATCGAACGAGTAAGTACCATAATATCAAATCCATGATATATCACTAGCCACAATTACCAATGTATGAACGTGTCAACGAATCAACAAGTAAATAGATAAAGATGAGTCAACAACACAACTGTAACGACCCAGCATGGGAGGGTGACTTATAAAACTAGACCTTCATTGAGAATTTTAAGGCCGCGGGTGAATCTGTAGCATAATTTTATGTGTTTGTACATGTTTTGTCCGAGTCTGTAAGGCCTTGGATTTGTATTGGGATTTTTGGGTAAAAACTGGTGCAAAAACCCGAGCTACTGATCAAAATGGACCGCTGCAGCGGGTCCGTCGTAGTAGTCAGGTGGTTGCTGCCGCGGGAGGTGGGACTTTAATGAGGTTCGCCATAGCGGGGCCTTCCCGCTATAGCGACACCGTTGCAGCGAGAGACTGACCGCTGCAGTGATCGATGGGAGGCAGAATTCGTGATTTATATTCTTTATTTCGAACCCATCCCCCACATAGCACCAACACAGTTTTCAAGAATTGTTGTGGCGAATAACTAAGGGTAGGGCTAAAGTGCACTTGAAAGGTAAGTCTCAACCTTTGACTTTGTTAATTCCATCATCATGTTAGAATCCATGACTAGTTAAGGTCCATCAATGGTGAATGAAAGGGCTAAAACCCTAGAACTTAAGAAAACCCTTGATTAATGAATGGGTTGTTGATTTTATTTTTACTAAATCATCTAGGAGTATATATTTCATATCGCTTTGACTCTCTTAACCTTATCTGACTTCTTTTTATGCTTTTATTGAGCCGAGGGTCTTTCGGAAACAGCCGTCCTACCTTGGTAGGAGTAAGGTCTGCGTACACTCTACCCTCCCCAGACCCCACGATGTGGGATTTCACTGGGTTGTTGTTGTTGTTGCATCTAGGAGTATATATTATTACTTTCTAGGATGGAAACTTGTCTATTAACGGTGGAACTTGTGGATTGAGACCTAGGGTTCCATAAAGATAATAACTTTGGCATAAAAATTGCTTGTAATAGGGTTGGCACAATTAGAAAAACCCATGAACATATAGTATATGATTATTGGGGTTGATATTGTGATGAAATAACGCTTAATGATAGTTCACCCATTTGAAAGGGGTAGAAATAGTTGAGTTCTCTTCCCCAAAGTGTTGTATTGTTTGAGTAGATGATTTGAATACTCATATAGCTCTATATTTCTAGACTTCGAACGTTCGGAAGCTTTGCGAAAGGGGAAAGCTATCGCAGAGTGACTACATTGTTCCAGTTATGCTTTGAGGTAGGTTATGGTCTACTTGAGTTAGACTTTTATTAGTTAATTGCATATGATGCGAAATTGATCTGAAAAGCATGATTAGGGCTTCAGATATAAAGTGTAGTTGATAATTCTTACAGTTTGATATAGATTGATTAATTACATGATGAATTGATATGAAATGATAAAGCAGTAGTACATATATACTTTTCTTGTTGATTTGGAGAATTCCCCTATTCATGTTAATGATTGTTGAGTCTTGATATGACTTGTGACATGGAGACTTGTATTCCCTGATATTGAAATATTGATTGTCCCAATTCCTTGTTTGTTTGGGAAACGAAAATACATTGTGATAAGGAAGATATTATAAATATGAAAAAGCACATTTGACAGGGGGTGAGAATGTGGCCTAAGTTAAAGACTCGTGATCCGAGGTAAGATTCCAGAGCGAGGGTACATGGACACCATGGGTCCCCTGCAGGTCATGGCTAATAGGTGAAACACTACCATTTAGCATGTGTATACGGATATGTGACAGAGTTGAGATAAATTGTGATTTACAATTATGTTTGGTGATTATGTGGACTGAGTTACTCTTATTGATTCTATTTGTATGGATTTACCTTATCCCTGTGTTGGATGATTTCTGTTGATTGTTCTTGAGATTATGTGTTGTTGTGCCTATCTGTCTATCTTATTGATTTTGAAATTGTATGCATGATACTAATCTCATTCGGCCTATGATATTTACCAGTACATAGTGTTTGTACTGATACTACCCTATTGTATTCCTTTAAGTGCAGATTGTGATCCAGAGACTTCTACGAGACCTCATATTTAGCTGAGGCCGGATTCTGGGTGAGCATTCTCCATGCCAGGCCACCTGAAGATCTTTCAATTTTGGATGTCTATT
Organism: Lycium barbarum; assembly: GCF_019175385.1. Classification (NCBI taxonomy): domain Eukaryota; kingdom Viridiplantae; phylum Streptophyta; class Magnoliopsida; order Solanales; family Solanaceae; genus Lycium; species Lycium barbarum. The sequence goes on along the minus strand of NC_083340.1, from coordinate 42,526,592 downwards.
TCATTTCATACATTTATGTTATTATTATAGAGTGTTTATTTCTTAGACGGTTATGTTAGAGTCCTTGTACTGTGACTTTTGAATTTTGGGTTGTAATAGTTTAAACTTTCGCATATTTTATTTATTTATGGCATGACTATAGTTTTGGAGATATTTGTACTTGTTATATCGTTGAATGCTTTAAAATTGGCTAAGTAATTCAATAATGGTTTGGGTGGTTGATTTAGTAGATGGTTCGCCCACTAGGGGATTTGGGTGGGTGCCACTCACAACTGTTTGGGTCGTGACAACAACGGGGTGGCTAGCCCTAAATCATACAACAAAGGCCCAACCTAAGACAATATTCATCCCAACTTTGTACCCGAAGGCTTACATGCATTCTCCGATAATATCATCTAAACATACGCTTCGCTAGTCGAAGTCTCATCATAAGGTAAGTCGTAACCTACCTGGAAGGCCGAAGAGAAAAGTCTCCAACAATCACTCCTTAGTCTTTCCTTTCCTTTGAGCCTCGAGATAATGAAAGTCTAACATATCCGAATCATGAAATTAAATTCGAGAATAACCTTATTCAAACCCTACTTCTATTCAAGACCCAAATCCCCAACCTATGGAATAAGGGTTTATGAACTAGAAGGGTGAAATTAGTAATCCAAAGGTATCAATATGAAATTAAAGCTCTAGGTGATTAATTCCCATCAATATCAAGCTAGAAGAACCAACAATTTGCTCAAATTCAGATTCTAGGCAAAAACCCCCAAATTTGGGTATAAACCCTAACCTCTGATCCCATAATTTAGCCACTAATTAGGAAGAAATCATGCAATTATAGGTTCTAGTCATCAATTCCATGCTTACTAGAGCTAACCCAACCATTAATTCAAGATTTAGAAGCCTAGAAGGAAGAACTCATGGAACCCTATTTTAATCGTCAAACACTTAATGAACTATCATGATAAAGGAATTCTAAGGTGATTAAGCACAATGAAATAGTAAAGGAAATAGAAGAAATTACCACTAAGAGTTCCCCCCAGAATCACCTTGAAAAGTTCTCAAAAACTCTAAAGTCGAAATTATAAAGAATGAGGGACTTAGGGCTTTTAATGCTCAGTTAATGAAATAATCAGCCCGATACCGTCTCTGCGACAACAAGCGGTCCTACCTCGATGATCTCTCAGACCGCCGCGGCGGTCAGCCAACATTACACTAGGACGTTGTGGTGGCAATCCCATCGCTATAGCGATGCCGCTGATGGGGTACTGGTGCCGCTATAGCGGGCACCAGAACCAGAATTTCCCAAATAATCACAATCTCAATCCCGAAATCCCAACTATCACCCGAGGCCATCTGCTCACATATTGCATACACAAACACATATAAAGACCCGCTACGAACGCACTCGTGGCCTTGAAGTTCCCAACGGAGGTCTCATTGACCGAGTCAACCCCCGATACCTCAACATCAACTTCCCAACCCAAGACCCAAAATGCACCCGAGTGCATTGGTAACTGAACCGAATATACGCACAAACTCTAAAAGACCATCCGAATCTGTCGAAATCCACGGATTTCTCAAAAAGGTCTGTATACCCAAAAGTCAACTTTGAGTCAACTCTTTTTCGCCTTAAGCCCAATTTTCCAAAAAAGTCACCCAAATCAAATCCAAACACCTCGAGAAGTGTGTCAATGGTCCTCTCGGGTCAAATGTGAGCTAAACAAGCTCGGGAAAAGGTCAAAAGTGTCGAAAAGACTATAACAATCCACTTACATCAGATACCAATTAAACCATCCCTCGTCCTCGAGTGACGAAGGGAAAGGAACAGAGAAGTACCTGAATCAGCAACTAAGATATCGGCTATGCATGTCGGACTAGTCTCCCAAGTGGCCTCCTCAACAGGATGATGCTTCTATTGCACCTTCACTGAAGCAATCTCCGAAGACCTCAACTTTCGAACCTGCCTGTAACGACCCGTTTGGTCGTTATAGTTCTTTTGGCACTTTCGCTCACTCTTGAGCATTGATTATCTCCCTTTTGATCTGAGGGGACCGTTGACATGCTTTTCAATATTTCTAGATTGGATTCAGGTAACTTTAATGAAAATATAGGCTTAAAAGTGAAAGTGGTTGACCCGAAGTTGACGGCAAACAAATCTTTTTCGGAATTTTGTCAATTCCGAGAGGTCCGGATAGTCGTTTAGAACTTGTGTGTGCATTTGATTCGGTTCCCAATGCATTCGGATGCATTTCGAGACATTGGATAGGAAATGGGAATTAAGGCATCGATAGTTGACTCGGTCAACGAGACCTCCGTTAGGAATTTCGAGGCCACAGGCGCGTTCATAGAGCATTTTTATGTGGGACTAGGTATCTGGTATATGAGCAGATGGCCTCGGGAGTTAGTCAAAAAATTGGATCGAAAGAAAATATTAAGCCAAGGTTCTGGTGTCTGATGCCCGCTTTGGCGGCACCAGCACCGCTGGAGCGGTATCCCTGCTGCTGAAGTGGTCCCAGCCATTTTAGCTTGACCGTTGAAGCGGTCAGGTGGCCGCTGGGGCGGTCCAGTTACCGCTACAGCGGTGACGGGTAGTGACTGTGCATTTAATGAGTCTTAGACCCTCATTATTTCATATCTCGATATTGGGGCTTGGGAAGGCTGTTCTTGGAGACAAATTGAAGGAAATCTTGGAGGTAAAACCTTGTCTAATACTTTACTTCTCTTTAATCACAATCATCTTAGAGCCTGTTTGGATGGGCTTATGCCTATAAGCTGCAAATAGCTTATAAGCTAAAAAACAAATAAGTTGGGGTGGTCTAACTTATTTTTTTTGGCTTATAAGCTGTTTTCAGCTTATAAGCTGCTTTAGATAAGCTAAGTCAAATGTGCTCAATTATTTTTTTGAGATTATTTTAAGCACAAAATGACTTTAAGCTGGCCAGCCAAACACTTAAAAAAGCTGAAAACAGCTTATAAGCAACTTATAAGCCAATCCAAACGGGCTCTTAGACTTTCTCCTTCCCTTTTCAATCCCTTAGAAATGGAATTTGAAGGAAGGTTTTGGAGATTTTTCTCTAAGAGTATACTTGATAAATTGATGATGTTAATGTTAAAATGTGATGAATCTAAGTTTATTAATCATATATCTTTCACTTTTAAGGTTGAATTTCAGATTTGGAGAATTAGGGTTCATACCCAATTTGGGGGTTTTTACTAGAAATCAGACTAGGGGAAAATTCTTGAACTAAATCAACAATTACTGATGGTATTATGATTACCTAGGATTTAATTTTGTATTTTACCCGTGAATTTTCCGTTTCGCCCTTGTGGGCCCGTTTCCCCAATTTCTAGGATTAAAATGGACCTAATTGATATCATAGCAACATTAATATCATTATTCATGATTTCTAATTTAGAATTCGATTGTGCTTAGACTACTTTGGTTTTGAGCTTCAGAGAAAAGGCAAGGCGATAGAGAGACTTGTTGGTGTTGCAGTTCGACAGTTCAGGTAGGTTATGGTTTACCTTTGGTAAGACTTAGTACAGTGAATCACATATTTAGATTATAATGTCGGAGACAGCATGTGAACCTTCGGGTGTGAAGTTGGGATGGATATTGCCTTAGGTTGGGCCCTGATGTGTGTTGGGACTAGCCATCCCGTTATATGTGTTTGATTGTTTAATTGTGTTGGCTTGATACCATGTGTAGTTGGTAGATAGCGAATGTCCCTTGTTGTCCTGATTTGGGATAGGATTGACATACCCGTTATTGGTATTTGTACTATGATACATTATTGGCGTACCCACTGTTAGTACTTGAGTTATTGATATATGTTGGCATACCCATTGTTGGTATTGTGATGTGATATATTATTGGTGTATCCCGTTGAGGTACTTGTGATATTGAGCTTACTTGTTGATGATTGACATAAGCATTGCATGCATTCTCTCATATTATCATACATGGCCGATATCCGGTGATGATCCGGTATCGTTGATTGAGCGAAACTGATATTTGATAAACTCTTTTACTTGAGTGATTGTGAAAAAGGCCGACGTCCGAAGATCCATTCCGGAATCGTTGTTTATATGAAATTGATACTTGCTAAACTCTTTTACTTGAGTGATTGTGAGGAGGCCGATGTCCGAGGTTCAATTCCGGAATCGTTGATTTATGAAACTGATAATTGACAACTTTTTTGAGTGATTGTGAGGAGGCCGATGTCCGATGGTTATATTCGGGCATCGTTGTGCATGGCCGATTCCGATGTTATCCCGGATTCGATTGTAGTGCATGGGCTCCGCGGGTCCCCCAGAGTGGTGCCGGTGAGACTCCCCCTGTGAGCAATTAGCCAGGGTCCCGTCTGTCTGTTTGGAAAAAATCCGGGACGGGTGGCACTCAGAATTCGCGAGTCACACTGGGTTGTGCTGTCGAGACGCCGATATTTCCATCCGAAGTACATGTGTACATCTCATTTACATAGCATGGCATGGCATCACATTCATACCATTATTGCATTGCATTGCATTATGACTTGAGTGAGATGTCGTGATGACTGTATTGTAATGGATTGTGTTGTTGATTCTATTGTGTTGAGTGTTCCAGGACTAGATATACTCAGACTTATTATATTGGGGTTAGATACTTACATAGGTGTTGATGGATACTCGATTACGATTATATTGTTCATGTGTGATTGGTCTACTTGTTTATCTGCGTTATTTTCTGAATTGTGTTAACTATGCTTAGTCGGCCTATGATGCCTACCAGTACTGTTGTTTGTACTGACCTGCACTTGCTGCATTCTTTTATGAATGCAGAGTATCAGGCCGAATCTACTTCTCTGACTCGTGGTTGATCGACTCCTCAGTTCTGCTTGAGTTTTCCAGGGTGAGAATGGCGTCCGCTGACCTCGAAGATTCTTCTATTGCCTATGTCTTATTTTTCCTTCAAGACATGATTTGAGACATTTTACGTATTATTATTCAGACCAGAGTCATTCGTATTTAGATGCTCTTGTATGGCCAGACCAGATACTGGGTGGATTCATTTACTTCCGCACTTATCTATATTATATTACATTGTGAGACTTACGTCATTTACTTTTTCCGCTATTTTATTATATTTATTGATTGTGAACGTTGAGTTAAGGGTTCGCCGACCAAGGTAGGAATGGTAGGTGCCCGCATAACCTAGGCTAAAATGGGTCGTGACACTGCCTATCCAAAACAGCAATAGGCTCCTCCTCATAAGTCAAATTCTCATCAAGCAAAACCGAGTCCCAAAGAATAATTTAAGTAACATCGGTATGATACTTCTTCAGCATAGACACATGGAAAACTGGATGAACTCCCGCAAAGCCTGGCGGCAAGGCCAACTCATAAGCAACATCGTCCACACGGTCAAGAATCTCAAATGGCCCAATATACCTAGGACTCAACTTACCTCTCTTCCCAAATCTTATAACACCCTTCATGTGTGAAATCTTCAATAGAACCTGATCACCAACAGCGAACTCTAAATCTCGGACCTTCCGCTCCGCATATATCTTCTGTCGACTATGTGCTATCAAAAGCTTGGCCTGAATGGCCCTCACTCTCTCAAGAGACTCTCTCAACAGATCCGTACCCCAAGGTTGAACCTCCAATGAATCAAACCAACCAATCAGAGATCTACATCTTCTACCATACAAAGCCTCAAAAGGCGCCATGTCGATACTCGAGTGATAACTGTTGTTATACGCAAACTCTGCCAATAGCAAGTATTGATCCCAATTACCACCAAAGTCAATAACGCAAGCTCTCAACATATCCTCAAGCACCTGAATGGTCCGCTCGGACTGCCCATCGGTATGGGGGTGGAAAGCTGTACTAAGATCCAATCGGGTACCTAACTCATCATGAAAAGCTCCCCAGAAATAGGAAGTGAAGTTAGAACCTCAATCAGATATGATAGAAATAGGAACCCCATGCAATCTCATAATATCACGAATGTACAACTTGGCTAACTTCTCCGCGGTATAAGAAACCTGAACTGGAATGAAATGAGCAGACTTAGTTAACCGATCAACTATCACCCAAATCGAATCAAACTTGCCCAGGGTCTTCGGAAGACCCACAACAAAATCCATGGCAATCCTCTCCCACTTCCACTCGGGAATGGACATCCTCTGAAGCACACCACCGGGTCGTTGATGCTCATACTTAACTTACATCTCTGGAAGCCTAGACATAGATAGTAGGCTCAAGTATCATCGACAGCAAAGGATTAAATTCTTTTCAACTTAAGATTACTCATCTGTGCTTGAGTACCATAAGGTGCACTCGTGTGGGCCAAAAAGGATGGAGATGTACTGACACCAGCTTGGGAAATGCTAGACTCCACGTTGTACTAATGTAAAAATCAATGTCATTTACTCAATGTGTCTATTAGAGAAGACAAGAAAGGATCCCTCGTCAATGTAAAAAATAGTGGTAGTAGTTGGTAACGAAGGTGGAGCTTGTGAAATATGCTAGAAGACGCGGCTGTCAAGGGTGTGGTGTTGGAACGGTAACGGTGAGAGGCAAATCCATCGATAGAGATGTAGGAGCGTCATACAATTTTGTGCCTTGGGAGGGAAGATAGATTGGTCAAATAAAACATGACACTAGACAATGGATTTTTAAATTATTTATCATAACATTTGTAATTATGTCTGAAAATTATAGTTGTAATTATTGGGCAATATAAATTCCAAGGTTGTAATTATACAATCAAATAATTATACAGTACGGTCACTGTAATGACTTATTTGTTTGTCATTATATAATTACATATAATTCTCAATGTCATGTTTGGTTGCACAGGTGTATTACATAATTTTATTTTATTTTTTATTTTAAATAAAAATAATCATAAGAATTTTTAGAGGAATATATAAATAAAATTTAATATGTGATAAATAAAGGTGAATTAAATATATTTTAAAAATAAGCTTATAATTACACCATGTATTGTCCCTTCTTAAATATTGAATAACGTAATTGCTCCCCCTTAATAAGCTAATTTATACTGTATTGATCAAATAATTACCTTATCTGACAAACATATAAAGTTTACGATAATCACTCTTATAATATATTCAGTTGTATTTGAAATTCAAACATCTACCGCTCTTATACTACGAAAATTGTAACATCAATCCATAATTAAGTGTATTAAATGTCCTTATTTCTTATGAAATTTTTAAAAAAGGATAAACATTTTTGTTGAAAATATCTATCAATAGGAGGTTTAAATATTTGATTTTAAAATATACTCTCTCCGTTTCAATTTATGTGAACCTTTTCAGAGTATGAGGGTCAAACTTTATAACTTTGACCGTGCATTTTGACATAGATTTTTCAAGTTTGTAAAATAAAATTTATATATTTATAAACTACATAAAAATTACTATAAATCATGATAATTTATAATTCAAATAATTTAGAAAAAATGTAAGAAAAATGTGGTTAAAGAAACACCTCGTATATTCTCCAAATAGTAGAAAGTTCACATAAATTGAAACAGAGGGAGTAAAAGGTATATCCAAAATCACATTTTATTTCTATTATATATAGGCCTCTAAGGAGGACGAACACAACATTAAATACTTGTACCAAAAGCTTTATAAATTGTACACGCAATGAATGCTTGTACCAAAAGCTATATAACTTGTACACTTTACCCAACTACTTTTTTATCCCACGTGAACATATGTCATAGTACTTAATATTCTTCTCATGTATAGACGTATGCACTTTAATTTTAATTCTCCGACACATTTATTTCCTCTGTGCACTTTTACTTGTTCACTTTTGACTTTTCACATTCTTGCTGAATATTTATTTTCTTCTCATGTATAGACGTATGCAGTTCAATTTTGGTTCTCCTACACAAATTTATTTCCTCCGTGCACTTTTACTTGTTCACTTTTGACTTTCACGTTCTTTAAGAATTAATAAATTCCACGTGGATATATGTCATAGTACTGAATATTTATTCTCTTCTCATGTATAAACGTATGCACTTCAATTTTAATTCTCTAACACATATTTATTCCCTCCGTGCACTTTTACTTGTTTACTTTTGACTTTTCACGTTCTTGCTGAATATTTATTCTCTTCTCATGTATACATGTACGCACTTCAATTTTAATTCTCTGACACATATTTATTTTCTCCGTGCACTTTTACTTGTTCACTTTTGACTTTTCACGTTGTTTAAGAATTAATAAATGAAGTACTCCCTCCGTCACATATTACTTGGCCACATTACTTGACTTTTCACGTTCTTTAAGAATTAATAAATGAAGTACTCCCTTCATCGCATATTACTTGGTCACATTACTATACTTGACTTTTCACGTTCTTTAAGAATTAATAAATGAAGTACTCCCTTCGTCCCATATTACTTGGCCACATTACTAAAAATATATGTCTATTTTTCTATTCTATATTTTTTTTATATTTATTATATATAAACGTCCAAGGTGGACGAACACAGCAACAATAAGTTGTACAAAAAACAACTGAAATTGTACTCTAAGCAAGGATTAACATGTGTATTTTTCAGAAGTTGAACATTAATTTTATCTCTTGTGTATTTACTTTTTAAGTCCCCACTGGTCCGCAGTGTCTTAATTGTCCTTTCATTTCCTTCATTTGGCATATACTCCTTCTATCTCAATTTAAGTAACTACGTTTGACTAGACACAGAATTTAAGAAATAAAGATAGACTTTCAAATCTTATGGTTCTAAATTAAAAATGTGTATAATATAATAAAATATCTTTTGAATCTTGTGATTATAAATTTTACATGTAAGATATTTGAATTGTCAAGTGACTAATTATAAAAAGAGGGGGACATAACCAAAATAAGACAGATTTTTTTTATTTAACAACAAACGCCCAAGGTGGATGAACACAGCAACAATAAGTTATACAAAAAGCAACTGAAATTATACTCTAAGCCGGGACTAACATGTGTACATGTCAGAAGTTTAACAGTAAAACTACCTCTTGTGTGTTTACTTTTTAAGTCTCCACGTGTCCACAGTATCTCAATTGTCCTTTCATTTCTTTCATTTGGCATATACTCCCTCTGTCTCAATTTAAGTGTCTACGTTTGACTAGATACGAAGTTTAAGAAATAAAGATATACTTTTGAATCTTGTGATTCTAAATTAAAAATATGTATAATATAATAAAATATCCTTTGAATCTTGTGATTATAAACATGACATGTAGGATATTTGAATTGTTAACTTACTAAATATAAAAAGAGGCGGACATGGCCAAAATAAGATAAATTTTAACAACAATTGAGAAATTAAAGCGAAAAATAAGAGGAAAAGAAAAAAATATGAAGACTCACTAAGGAGAATCGCAATATCCTTTACAAAATATACAAACTATAAAGACTAACTAAATTAAATAATCAAATTAATCATATTAAATCTCGTGCATTGCACTGCCATAGTTTGCTAGTCATAATATAAGGTGCATTTATCGTAATTAATCCTATATGATAATAATATCTTATCAATTCCAAAGTGACTTTTCAAACGAGCACTTGAGTAATTTCTTTTGATGGATGAATAACTCCAAGCCCTTAAAAAATGGAGAAATGAAAGAGAGAAACAATCGGCAAAGTTCTAGAAAATTGTAGAACAAGAAAAAAGTGAAGAGCAGAAGCTCCTAGAAAAATTTATCATTCTTCTTCTGTTTCTCTCGAGAAGTTTCTACATTTCTACTATATAACCTCCCCTTCTACCCCCAAACATCCCCTGCAATCAGAAACTAAACCCGATTTGAACAACTCCAAGCACAAAATAACACATTACAAAATTTTCTTAGGATTAAAACCAGTTGATCAAAGAAGAGGGAAATGGATTTCAGGCTAATGGGTACTGACACGCCACTCTTTCACACTCTCCAGCATATGATGGACGCCGCAGGTGACGATTCCGATAAGACCGTGAATGCCCCATCAAGGAACTACGTTCGTGACGCTAAGGCCATGGCTGCAACACCAGCAGACGTGAAAGAGTATCCAAATTCATACGTTTTTGTTGTAGACATGCCAGGGTTGAAGTCTGGAGATATAAAGGTGCAGGTGGAAGATGACAATGTGCTGATGATAAGTGGAGAAAGGAAGAGAGAGGAAGAGAAAGAAGGGGCTAAGTATATCAGAATGGAGAGAAGGGTTGGGAAACTCCTGAGGAAGTTTACTCTGCCGGAGAATGCAAATACTGATGCAATTTCTGCTGTTTGTCAAGATGGGGTTCTGACTGTCACTGTTCAGAAGTTTCCTCCTCCTGAACCAAAGAAACTGAAGACCATCGAGGTCAAAATTGCTTGAATGTAGAGGAGTAGGTGCTCTGTTTTTTATGCTTGATGGTAGTATGATGTAGTAATAAAGTGATAGACATCTAGGATTGCTGTTCTTTTCCTCTTTCTTCGTGTTTTCCATGTTTTGTCAACTACTATTATCAATGCGATGTGAGGGAACTATATGTTGTGTTAATATTGTTTGTTTCGTGAAATGCTTCTGGTATCGTGTTCTGTTCCCTCCATTGCCATCAAATGGCAATTACTTTTTCTTTACAAAAAATAGTACTAGCTTTTTTCTTTTCAATTCAATTTTAATTGAGGTGGGTGAGTCCATGAAAAACGGACGAGGGTCAAGGAGTATAAAGTGATGCCACTTTGGTAGGATTAGTAACATAAATGATAAATCCATTCAAAATATTGTACTTGTCATACATAAAATGGAGTAAGCTATAAGCCAAACATCATGGAACGATGGATTTGATGTAGGCGATATTAAACTTGTTTAATATCTGGACAATCAGTCTCATAATCCATTTTTGACACCCCAGGTGGACGGTGGAAAGATCTGTTTTTACATCCATTAACGAAAAAGTATCCATAGATTGAATAATTTGCGGGGTATTCAGTCCAATTGAAAGGCAGTAGAGACTTCGAAGGCCTTGGGATTCTTTGTTAAACTAGACGGCCGCACGGTTAGGCCCATAATCTATTTATGTGTATATAGTTGTGTTTGGATAGTAATAATAATAATAATAATAATAATAATAATAATAATAATAATAATAATAATATATATATATATATATATATATATATATTTGTTAATAAATATACATAAGTTTGTGCTATTTTTATGCATATATATTATGTTCAAAACACGAGTAATATAACATTGTAATTTGTGCTCTGTATTTAAAATTTTATTATATTAATGTTTTCTATGAATATGAAGTCGGTAAAATTTATTAATAATTTTTAAAAGAGAAGATTTATTTAAAAGAAAACTATTTTTCTCTTTTTGAGATAAAACAATAGCAATATTTAAGCATCAGTTGATAATTTCAATTTTAATTCGATTAATTTAAAGATGTAAAGTACCTATTATTTTTTATCAAATTTTGATTTGGATAATTCTAATTTAAATTGTTAAATTAATTTTGATTTTCTATTTAAATGAAGAATTACTATTTTTTTATTTTTGGTAAATATTCTCGATTTAGCTCATTTTACTTGTCATGTTGTCTATTGCGTGGTTTTTTAAGGGAACGTCAATTAGAATTATAATTTATCTTATTCATTATTTAATCTCCATTTGATATTATTTTTTCTTTTACGACATTAATCTCTTTTTACATTTATTAGTGTAAGAATAAAAATGAAAAAGTAATTAAATTCTATTTTATTTTAAAATATAAATATTTTAAGTATATTTATTTTAGTAAATATAACAAATAAATGACATGGCGGAATAGCAAATACAACAGTTCAATATCTAGATTAGATTTCGGGCTAATATAAAATAAATAAAAAATTGTATGGTTTGGCTACTTAACATTTTGAAGAAAAGCAATAATATGGGGTCTATATTTTTTGCTATAAAATAATTTCATTTGCTCCCATTAATGAGTTGATGTGCATGTGGCAATGAATTCATCATTATTGACTTAATGAGATACTTTGGAAATTACATGAGTATTGTTTGATTTTTTAATATGGGATGTATTCTTTTTTACATTATTTGTGTTTTTTAATATGGGGTTTACTTTTTTTTTTTTTTTATATTGCTTGATTTTGTTAATTTGGGGTTCATTTTTTTTCGTGAGTTTGGAGGTGGTGGGTTTCACTTTGTTTTTTCTTTTATATTGCTTGGTGTTTAGTATGGGGTCCACCCCCGCCCCCTCTTTTTTTTTAGTAAAATTTACACAAATAACTACCTTTTAACAGTTTCTAACAAGTTATAGCTATAAATTGAAGATTTACAATTCGTAACTGCTTTTGGCTGTATTTTAGTTGTATCTCGCGTTTTTAAATACAGTGAAATACAGCGAAATACAACGTGGCTGTTGAATAAAAAAAGGCTATATTTATGGCAATAAAAATCTTTTTCAAATTATATGGTAATTTATATTAATGGTTTCATGATTCACGCAAACCTCATGAGGTTCCATTACAGCTAATGTCTCTCTATCAAAATCACTTCATTCAAAAGTTTTTTGCTGGTTTTTTCGCATTCGGTTGCATTTCGCGTTTTTAAAATACACGAAAATACAAAATTTGGCGGAGTAAAAATAGGTTGTATTTATGGAACATATTCTCTTCTTTCATTTTAAATGATAAGTCAAATTAAATCAACCATGTATCACGCATAACGGCTGAAGTTCCATAACAACTCATGTTTCTCTCTCCAAATTACTCCATTCCAAACTTTTAGAAATACTTCCAAATACAGAAAAATATACACAGGAATACAATGAAATATGATTGATTGTTTAAGAAATATAAAATTGTAGTATGCGTATATACAATGGAATACAATGAAATGTATTAGAAGTTATTTCGTAAATTAGAAATACATTGAAATATAGCGAAATATACTGAAACAGTACACTGAAATATACTGAAATATATTGAAACAGTACATTGAAATATAGCGAAATACACAAAAATATACTGAAACACCACAATCACAAACCCTACCGAACCACCACAACAACTGGAAAAACCCTCCTCCTTCCTTCACCGCCTTTCTTCCGATCCACCATCCTGCTTCACTCGAAAAACCCTACCGAACCACCACAACAAACTGGAAAAAACCTCTTCCTTCCTCCGCCGCCTTTCTTCGATCCACCACTGTCCTCCTCCACTCCAAAATCCATACTAAACCACCACCAAAAACCATTAATACATGAAGCATATGGAGTTCAGGTCTGAAGAACTAGAAGCTTAAGGTTTTTTACGAGTTTGGAGATGGAGATGGTAGTAATAGTGGTGGTGGTAGTGGTGGCTCCGGTGAAACCCACTTCTCCCTCTTTTTCAGATCTGAGTGTATTCTCAAATTTGGGGTCGTTCCACCACCGTCGCTGCCACCTCATCATCATCAACAACAGGAGCAATGGCAGCGGCATCGACGGCTTTAGCAGCCGCCGGAGTAAAGTCATGGTTGTTATTCGACTAGGAAGCAGCAACAACTTGTGCAACAACGACGTTGCTACAGTTTCTACGAGCTTTAACGCTCATGTTACACCTTGAAAATTTCCCCGCGAGCGTACAATGGATAGGATAACAAAGGGCATAGCGTGTACGATGTTTTTAATAAGAAGGGAACGACGTTTGACGACCCTAAGTAAGATTCCAAAGGCAATTGCAATAAGAGGTAGGTTATGCTCCATGATGACTAAATATAGGTTATGAAAATGTGGAAAGTTTCAGATTTGCACTTTGGCCAATTGATCGTAAAATGAAATACGGACCGTAAAGTAGTTTACGGGCCGTAAACTGCCATGTCGTATTTCAACTTCCAAAACTTCAACTTTCTGTCAAATGCTTGAATGGTTAAAGACGACTTGAAATACGGACCGTAAACTGAAATACGGCCCGTAAACTGTGTTCGTAAATCACCATGTCTCAGCCTGACTTTCTGGTTCTGTTATGATTAAATATGTCCACGAAATAGGGCCCGTAAACTGGAATACGGACCGTAAACTGAGTTTACGACCACTGTTGCACTTTCGACGTCTGTTCATTTCATATCAGATTTTGGGTTATTAAAAGGGGGACCAAGTTTACTATTTCATTTCCACATTTCACCCCTTCTCTCTAAAACATCTCTCTAAATTTATTCCACAAGAATTCAAGGATTATTAGTGATCAACAACATAAACCAAGTGAATCAAGTGTAAGAAAACCCATTAAAGATCATACAAGTCAAGAAATCTCATTGGAGATGAACTAGGGTTTTTGCTCAAGTGGAGTATTATCAACCAAGGCTTGTTCCTACGACATCTAAGGTAAGATTTATGATATTTCTATGTTGTTTAAGGTATTTGAGAGTTGAAATACTTGGATTGTAGAAGGGTATAGAAAAATGGGTCATGAATGTGAAATAGTGCCATTTTGAGAAATAGCTTAACTTGAGTTACGATTCTTGATGTGTTGTGATGTAAATATGTTATAAATGATGTTGAGAACATGAGATGAGAAATGTGTGAGAATAGACGTCGTCGTACGTTATGGCCATGGATATGGATGATTGAAAGTAAGTCTAGAATACGGATAATGTGGATGAATAATGACTATCGTTATAGTATTGTGAATGTATTATTGACGTTTGAGAGTTGATATACGCTATAGAGGAATGTCGTATAAATAGAGGAGACGTTGCCCGATTTTCTCTAGTTTTTGTCATGTATGCTAGCTATCGATTCTAATGATAGTATGACTTTAATGAAGGTAGAGAATTGAGCTTCGGAGGAGAACGTGCAAGTGTAGAATAGTTTAACGGAAAGGTATGTAAGGCTAACCCTTCTTTCATAAGGCATGGTTCTTTGGCCAAACGTCTAAATCTTCTATAAGACTATGATATCTTTCAAATGATTTGATCTTCCGAGCTTGTAAGCTCACGATTCTTGATACACTACGATTGTATTAAGTTCCTCGTATGACGAGTAAGCCTATAAAGATAGATGTGATGAATGATGATAATAGTGACAGTGATATGGAAGACGACTATGGTGGTAATAACGATGACGATAACGATGCCGACGATGATAGTAATTATAATAGCAAAGATGTTTATGAGCTATTGTGTATATGTATCTATGTATGACTATTAAGGAACCCCGAGCTTATGAGGCCGGGTAGGGTATGTAAATAAATATGTATATGATTATGTAATGCGCGCACACCTCTGCAGATGGTACGGATAACCCTGACGCCTTGGTAGGGCCAGGTAGATATAACCCTGACGCCTTGTTAGGGCCAGGTAGATATAACCCTGACGCCTTGGTAGGGCCAGGTAGATGTAACCCTGACGCCTTGGTAGGGCCAGGTATGTGTAACCTTGAGCCTTGGTTGGCCAAGTATGTATGAAACACCGATCCGGCATGGTCGGGTATGCTATGTAAATGCTATGTATATGATATAGATACGATATGAATGTGAATAAGGGTATGTATAAGAATACGAGTACAAATATGGAACGGATACAATTATGCATACGGATATGGATGTATGTACACAATACGCATTAGATATGGAAAGTTCCTATGAAAGGCAAGTAAGTGCTTATGACGATGATATTACTATCTCCCATCCCGTGTTATCTTTCATGTTGCTTATTATGCTTCTACATTGATATTGATCCTGCTTTACATACTCAGTACATTCTTCGTACTGACGTCCTTTTGTTTGTGGACGCTGCGTCATGCCCGCAGGTGCACAGGGAGACAGGATTGATCCATAGCTACATTCTCAGGGACTACATAGCGGAGCTCCATTTCATTCGGAGCTATAGTTTTTGGGTACTTATTCTTTTGTGTACATAATTATGGGCATAGCGGGGTCCTGTCCCGCTTAGGTGATATGACATACTCTCCTTAGAGGCTCGTAGACATGTGTACGTGGTTAGATGTGTTAGGCCTTGTCGGCCTATATTTTGTATATCATTTTGTTAGCCTTGTCGGCTCATGTACATTGACGTGGTATAGAGGCCAATGATGATATAAAGGCATTGTTGTCCTATGGGACTAGTATGACTGATGAATAGAAATGTATGTTTAATTATGTGGCTCACCTAGATGTAAGTGTAAGTGCAAGCCAAGGGTTGCCCGGGTGGGCTAGCACCGGGCGCTCGTCGCGGCCCCCTAAACGGGTCGTGACAGCTCAGTTGCCTCACGAAGTTTGGCTGAAGGAGAAGAGAGGTCGGAGATAGAGAAAGGGAGGGAGAGAGGCAGCAGTGAGGGGAAGGGGAGAGAGGAGAGAGAATGTTTTTAGGGTTTGGAGAAGATGATAAATCTTAAATATTTAGTGAGGGAGAATAGAGAGGTATATGTATTTCAAAAGTTATTGGACCAGTTATGAAATGTAATTTTGGAAAAATAAAGCTACAAAAATTAAATAAAAAATAAGGTAGTTATTATTCATAAACAAGTCTTAGAGATAGCTATGACAAGTAAATTTTCCTTTTTTTTGTATATTGCTTGGTGTTTAGCATGGGGTCCACCCTTCTTTTTTTTTTTTATGGACAGCGGACGACAAAAAAGTGAGCAAACTCACTCTTCTATATAGTTACTAGATATAATATGCCCGTGCAAGCACGGGCCCAACAATTTACGTTATTAATTATTATACTTCTATTTGTTCGAGCAGTTATTTAATACTTTTATTTGTTCAAGCAAGAACATACTATTTGTTTTTGTTTTGTCAGATATAAGGACACAAGTCACATTCAACTTTAGGCTATATTATGTTAGCTTCTTGCAATTGAAAAGGGCAAGGATCGATGGCTATGCAGATGCAAAATCGTCACAGATCATACTGGTTTCTAGGTGAATACCTACGGCAAAGTACAGAAATTCAGGTAACCATTTTTTTTTTGTGCGCGGAACCACACTTTTTTTGGTTGAACATTAATACACACGTGTCGGGGAAAAAAAGAATATTAAGACATGCATCAACCCAAGCTAATAACGTTTTCCCCTTCTTTTTCTTTTCTTTTTGCCCTTCAAAATTTTCATTTGGTCTCAAATTGTATAAATAAAAGTTATAGGTCCTTCTACATGAGGTTTCCAGCGTCTCACATAATTAAAGAAAAAAGTAGGAAACATTGTCAAATGTGTTATATATTTATTAAGCAACAAAAGCTCATATCTTCAAAGCAGTTTTGTTACTTGGCCAAGCTACTAAGAGAAGGAAAATACTCTTATCTTCCATGACAGAAGCTTATTGCATACTGGGTATATGGTGATGCATTCACTTGGAAGATCGGTCACTTTATCACTTACCTTATCATAAGCTTCCTCTTTAAACTCTTCGACAAACATATCAGAACCTGTCAATTACATGAAAAAGCCAAGCAAGATATTTTGTCTAGTTTATCATTAAAATAACCTTGGTACTAAATAGGGAAAAGCTGGATTTGGTATACAATATTACCAAGCTTTTGTATGGAATTATAATGGGAAAAATGTTGGGAAAAATGTAGTGTAGGTCAAAAGTAGTAGATAAAACTGATTATACAACTATGTTCAAAAAGTCTCACAATATAGATTAAGAGACAGATTTAGGATTATGAATGGGAAATTTGTACTTGTTTGATGTTATTCCACCAATTTAAGAATTTGAAATTTAAAGGTTCTGCCTTCAGTAAAGCATAAATTCAAAATGTAACTAAAAATTAATAACAGAGAAGAACCAAGGATCTTCACAAATCAGTAAATAATTATAGGAATACTCGAGGAAATGATAATTCATTAAACCTCAAAATACATTTATTTCCAACTTCAAATTCATTCAAATAACATTCTTATTTCAAAAATAAGCATATCATTATTTTCTAGTCTCACATAAAATTTCTAAAGCGCAAAAATTCTCTTTGCAGGGAGTTTCACTGTTTGCTCAAGCATATTGATCTAAATGTTTGAAACATAGGTGATAGGACCATGTGCTACTTTCTAATCTTTCTTACATGCTTTTCATAACTCAAATCGAAGCAATGACGTCAAATGAATATGCATTGTGGTTTCAATGTGAGCTGGACACCACCGGACAAAATAAATGCGTAAGACTCAATTAGGTGGTGAAACTTACCTGGTGCACAAGAATATGAGAAATAGTTGTCTCAAGGGATGAGCTTCTAACAGCTTCACCATGACTAATAATTGCATTCAACCAGCAGCTTCTTCTTCGACTCATTTTTTAGAGCTTGATAATTTATGATCGACAGAGTGATTTTGGGAACTGACAATGAATGCATGTTGCAGCTTAAATTGGCAGCACCAACTATGTAAAAATCCTAGGCCAAATCCAGATATTAAAACTCTTTTCGTGGATCATTCTTGTGGACAATCAAATGGTGCTCGAGCACCAGTGCCAAAACCAGGCAGCTTCCCTCCTCTTGGTGCACATGGGTTTGGTTTTTTGTACAGCTTAATTCCTACTTATGTTTAACATCTAAGAGTTCTGCTTATTCTGTTACAAACTTTTTTCAGCCTTTCCAACCTGGCCAGCACCCGTGGCAGCTCCTCTTGCTAGGTGGATGTCCAACCCGCCCAATGCCGCTCATCCAACAGTTTCTGGTGGACCTATGGGTCTTGGTCCTTCATCTATTCCAGGAATCACCTAAGGGTATTTATATGAGGTGAAAGGCTATTTTTTTTTAAGTAAGCAAGTGAAAATCACGGTGTCCTATGGATATATGTAGGCACTTGGTGTTATCTTTTGTATTAAGCATTTTGATTGTTACAAATCAGTCTTCTCATGCTGATGGCATTTATGAGTATGTTCAGATATGCAATCGTGAATGAACAAAGGCTTAAAATGTCCAACAATCAGTCATCACCTGGAAGATGATTTCTCCACACCACCAGCAAATATATTTGTCAAGTGTATCTTCACCTAGCGGCAGTCTTGACTTCTTAAGTAGAATCCACTTAGAAAGCGGTGCCTCATCTTCTGTATCTACTTGTTCTGGCAAAAGAGCCTGCAAACAAAAGAAATTATAGAAATTTCTAGTTCCCTTTTAATAAACCATTCACTTAATTTAGTAAATTCATTTACTTAATGAAAGACGACATTCAGCAAAATTAGATCTGTCAACAGCAGGAATACCCAATTTTAACCCTCCATTTGGTACTTCCTTGAGTATCAATCGTATAAATAGTATTAAAAAAAGAACCACGCCTCTCAACTTTCATGATGCGAGCAAGCGAAGCAAAACACAAAGTCTCTAGATTTAAAATTGCATAACTTCACAAAGTATCAAGAGCATAGATACCATGAGAAAAAATAACGCGCCTCCACTTTTATGATTCGAGCAAGGAAAGCGAACACACAATCTCTAGATTTAAAATTTCACAAACCATTGGGTCATGAAACTCAAAGCTAGCAAATGTTTTGGGCTACGATGGGGCATAAAACCAAATCCTATTTCTAATTACAATGGTTCACTTTCCTCGATTAATTTCTCCTGGCATTCTTCAAGGCCAATAAATGTTCTATTACTTTATTAGGTAATGGAAATGTTTCCAAAATTCTCGAATGGACATATCCTAATAGCTTCCAATAAACCCCTACTCCATCCAGCTTTCCACAAAATATTGAAGATGGCAGAGAAGCAAAAGATCTGGGAAGGGAGAAAGATTAAGTAGCAGCAAGTTGGCAACAATGATTAATCAGTGAAAGACAGACATATGCGTAAAATAGAATTTGGCCACTTCCATAAATGATACTCCTATGATAATCAAGTACTAAGCAAGCAAGCATCTTAATTTTAACATAACTATTGAGTTTGTGCTAAGAATCAAACTGAAGTAATATGGCAAATGCATCATCTTTAGAAAAACTAAATGTGCTTTTGTCACTTTGTTAATTGTCATGTACATATCTTCTGAGTTGTCAGTCTTGGTATTCTTAGTTAGAGATGTTTCAAGAAAAACAGAGAAAGGTTGCATTCAGTAGACAGCATACACTGATACATACATACATATTGAATCTTAAAAAATCCCAATAAATTTGCATAAATTGCAAAGAAAACAGAACTATGGAAAAGCACAAATCTGACAATGGATAATTTTACCAAAAGGGCTAAAGGTATCTTCAAGCCGATGGTCTATAACTTCTCATGATAAACCTACGACGCCTCTATATACGACATGTCACGACCCAACTAGGGGTCGCGACGAGTACCCGATACTTGTACCGAGCACCCCTTATCTATCATTTTACCTCTATTTCCGAGTGGGCCGTATGAACTATACCATATCTTTTTTTTTGTTACTTAACAGTAACATTAGTAGCATAATTATAAACATAGGCTAATAAACTTTGCTAGCACAGTATACCGCGACAAGGACAATCAAAAGTACAAAACATCTAACTGTACATATTTGTCTACGAGCCTCTAAACAAAGTACACATATACATAGTAGGGGTCGGATTCTGCCGTGCCTGAATATATACACAAAATAGTACCAAGGAACTGAGGCTCCGGAACAACTGGAGCGCTGCCAAGTACTGCTGATAGAGCTCCTAGGAATCAAATCCGCCTACCTGCTGACCTGCGCGGCATGAAACGCAGCGTCCACAAGAAGGGACGTCAGTACGAATAGTGTACCGAGTATGTAAGGCATGGAAGGTAATACAAACAGAAACATAAAGTATGAATAACAGTATCATGGGATCATCGGACATATAATGAGATAAGAAATAACCTGTACATAGGAATACCCTTTCAGGCCGGATACCATGCATGCTTGTCTTTCCCTTTTTAGAAACATTTCTTTTCCATAGACATAGAAAATAGAGCTTATATCATGTCATGTGTTATCATATCATATCGTATCGTATCATATCATATCATAGCTTATCATGTTATATCATATCATGTTATATCGTATCATGTCATATCATATCATGTTATATCGTATCATGTCATATCATATCATGTATATCATAGCACCGAACAACGTCGGCTCGCCCACATTGCGCCGAAATACGCCGGCTCGCCCATATATCCCGCGTCCGGGCATCCCACGTCCGGGATGATAACGCCAGCTGACCAGGTGGCAATGAAACATGTGTCCCTTCCCATCCCCCATGTACATATTCATATCTCGTATACATATGTCATATAAGCATGCAGGAGAGCCCAAAGAAAATCATGTATCTATCGGAGTGACGTAAGGTCGGTGACCTCCGATTACATTATGGAATAACCGTGATCGCTTTGTCTCACCTTGAAGGAACGAGTATTTTTAAGGCGAGACTATCAACGGAGAATAGCGTTGAAAGAAACATAGAATGAAGTCATGGATGTCATAGAAATCAATTCATCTGCTTTGGAATCATTAGAAGATAGTGTCATAACCAAGGAATGGAATTAAAGATCAAGAACTAGTTTGATACTTTCATACTCATATTGAATCCTTGGCTTAAGACTCTTAGTCATGGAATCATTCTTGTCATACTTATCATAGGCATATTCTCTTTCTTAACATCATCGTTATCATTATCATCATAGATGTATTCTCATTAGGATAGTTACAGTACTTATCGTTTGATAAACGGAACAAGGATCAAAAGTTTTCTTTGGATTCTACTCCAAAATAAGTCAAACGGAACAATAAGGAAAATCCGGGAACAATAGGCCCACCTCGGATCAAATGAGGCGGCGTACCAAATTTACGTACATTACATTTCATGACGTCACTTGTGAGGGTTTTAAGGTAGTCGGGTCCTATTTATGCAAGTTCTAGATGTTTAGGAAGTTTTTCCAACATTTCACACAATTTCTAATTCAATTCTACTGAATGAAAAAGGGGTAACTTTAGGTGCGGATTCCGGAGAATAGAGTTGTCCCCGAGGCTCGTATCCAACCTAGTATACCTAAGACATGCCAAGGAAGAAAGAGTAAAACCTTACATACCTTTTTCCGCTCCTTATGCTACTCCAAATTCAAGTTGCAAATCCGCCAAAATCTACAATTTGGTCACATTTACCAAACATTGATTAGAGCATTTAGAAGTTGAATCTTAAGATAACACTTGTCTACCGAAATTTCGGCAGCACTTCCCCTGTAAATACACCATCCCCAAAATTCAACTTAGCCAATTCTTAATCAACAACAATCCGGGAATTTAACCCGGCCAAACTATCAACATAATGTCAACAACCATACTAACAATTTCAATAATCAACCCAAGATACATTCTAACACTTCAATTAACATACTACTTCCTTCAAGACTTTCCAACTCCAATAAAAACAATAACAACCTTATAATTTATATTCCAACAACACCATACTAATATCATTGCCTTCCATACATGTAAGAACATTGTATTCAATTAACATACTCTCTAAAACAAGTCTCCAACTACAACAACTTCACTAAGCTCATTAGGCTTTCATTTGCAATATAAAATCCACAACACAACAACCAACATACTAAATAAAACTTGCTCACCATTCCTTCATAATTCACCAAATATACACGGCTATACATGTGATATACAACTCACGGCCAACATCATACACACATGGCTACAACTTCACTAAAATCATCCAACTTCCATTATTAACATAGCATTCATTACAACCACAACTAACCACGAGATAAAATGATTAAGACATGATTCCTACACACACACACATGCACGGCCACACCCCTATATTCATATTCCTCATGAATTTCATCCATTGTTGTACACTACAACATGCACCAATATCCATAACATATAAAGAAAGGAGAAGAATGAATTCTTACCTTTTTCCTTAACTTCCCACTTAGTTAAGACTTGTAACTTGCAAGAATATGAATTTCTCTTGTTCCAAGAACCACTCCACCTTGCTAGGAACCCTTCAATTGGTAGAAAATGATTTTTGAAGAAAACAATTTCCAAGGTTGTGTTGAATTTTGCTTTGGCCGAATGGGCTTGGAGATTTATCTCCTTCTTCTCTTCTTGAAACTTCTTGAAGTTTCTAGGAAATATTATGAGGATAAAGATGAATTAGTCATCTTTTAAATCTTGTCCATTAAGCTTTTAATTGGGCCTAAGCCCACCCACTTGGACGGCCAACATGGTCCAATGACCCAAGCCCATTTTTTTTTTTGTTCTATTTTGCACTTCATGAAAAATAAATTTTTCCGAATTCCAAATTTACCCTTCGTCTTCCTCCATATTTCCACGAGTCATG
The DNA here is from genome assembly GCF_019175385.1 of Lycium barbarum. Taxonomy (NCBI): domain Eukaryota; kingdom Viridiplantae; phylum Streptophyta; class Magnoliopsida; order Solanales; family Solanaceae; genus Lycium; species Lycium barbarum. Next base: position 42,503,331 of record NC_083340.1, on the reverse strand, counting down.
TTGCGAATTTCCCTTTATACCCTTGACCTTTCTCACTTCAAAATTCTTCATAAACAACTCATATGCCAAACAAAAATAAAAATGAAGCCTTGTTTGTCATCTTCCCGCGATTATCTTGAGTTATCCGATTGCACAAAAATGCGGGATATAACACGACAATCTCTAGATAATGGTTTTTCATCACGAATTCTGAAATTGAACAAAGCACCTACTCTTCCAATAAAAACCCTAGAAATTAACTTAGTTGAAATCAAAATAAAACTGGACTTGGCAATATGACTATGTATCTAAATATTAGCTTTAGATGTTTGATGAAAATTATAACTAAACTTTTTTGTGAACCAAATTGAGATGATCTTCAAAGTAACAGTTAAAAGACAAAGAATCTCGAATATCCATTATCAAAATGGTATCAAAGTCAAAATCAATACTCAATATTTTTTATCATTCTTTTTCACCAAGAAAACTTCAAAAACAAATACTTGAAAATTGCAGCAACGGTCTGAGCTAGATGATATGAGCGAAAATTACACTATATTTTTCTACTAAAAGCTTCTTGATTTGCTGATAGATTTTTTTTTTTTTACAAAAAGTGGCGTGTGAAGAAGGTGATTATACTGTTTTTTTTAGTATCTTACTAAGAAGGGGAGAAGCTTGTGGGTTTGGCTAAAAAGAAGAAGCTTATCGGTTTGGTTAAAATATAAAAAGAAGCTTCTAGGTTTGGTTAAAATGTCATCATTGCCCTTAGACGGACGACGATCCCAGCTTCCACTCATGCTTCTATAGTAGTAGAAACTAGATGGCGTATGCCCGTGCGCAATACTTTGGATTATAGTGTATCTATGTGTATGTAGTTGTGTTTGGATAGTGATAATATATATATATTTTATATTGCTAATAAGCATACATAAGTTTTCACTGTTTATATATATATATATATATATATATATATATATATATTATGTTCAAAATACGATTAATATAACATTGTAGTTTGTGCTCCGTATCCAAAACTTTATTATATTAGTGTTTGCTACGAATACAAAGTTGGCAAAAATTTATTAATACTTTTTAAAAGAGAAAACTTGTTTAAAAGGAAATTATTTTCCTCTCTTTGAGATAAAACAATAGCAATATTTAAGCATCAGTTGATATTTTGAATTTTAATTCGATTAATTTAAAGGTGTAAAATATTCTATTGTTAATGTATGTAGATTGGACCTAAACAATACTTATTATTTTTTATCAAATTTTGATTTGGATAATTCTAATTTAAATTATTAAATTAATTTTACATGTTTAAAACGAAACAAAGTAGAAATTTGATTTTCTATTTAAACGAAGAACTACTATTTTTAAATTTTTGGTAAATATTCTTGGTTTAGCTCATTTTACTTGTCATGTTGTCTTTTGCACGGTTTTTTAAAAAAACTTCAATTAGAATTATAATTTGACTAATTTACCTTATTAATTATTTGATCTCCATTTACTATTATTTTTTATTTTACGACATTAATCTCTTTTCACATTTATTAGAGTAAGGAAAAAATGAAAAAGTAATTAAATTCAATCTTATTTTAAAATATAAATATTTTAAGTTATATTTATTTTAATAAATATAACTAATAAATGACATGACAGAATAGCAAATACAACAGTTAAATATCTAAATTAGATCTCAGGCTAATATAAGAAACGAAAGGAAATTGTATGGTTTGACTACTTAACCTTTTGAAGAAAAGCAATGTTTTTGTTGTACAATAATTTTATTTGTTCCCACTAATGAGTTGATACGCATGTGGCAATGAATCCACCATTATTGACTTAATGGGGATACTTTTGGGAATTACATGAATATTGTTTGATTTTTTATGCATATATATACACACACACACTATGTTCAAAACACAGTTAATATAAGAAAAGAAAGGAAATTGTATGGTTTAGCTAATTAACCTTTTGAAGAAAAACAATAATATGGGGTATATATATATATAGACACACACACACACTATGTTCAAAACACGGTTAATATAAGAAAAGAAAGGAAATCGTATGGTTTGACTACTTAACCGTTTGAAGAAAAGCAATAATTTGGGGTCCATGTTTTATGCTATACAATAATTTCATTTGCTCCTACTAATGGTTTGATACGCATGTGGCAATGAATGCACCATTATTGACTTAATGGGGATACTTTGAGAATTACATGAATATTGTTTGATTTTTTAATATGGGGTGCACAATTCTTTTTTGACATGGCTTATTTTTTTAATATGGGATCCATTTTTATTTTTATTTTATATTGCTTGATTTTTTTAATATGGGATTCATTTTTTTTTTCATGAGTTTGGAGATAGTGGGATCCACTTTTTTTTCCTTCTTTTTTTTTTAAATATTAATTGGTGTTTTTAGTATGGGGTTCAAAAGAAAGAAAATTGTATGGGTTGGCTACTTAACCTTTTGAAGAAAAGCAATAATATGGGATCCATGTTTTTATGTTGTACAATAATTTCATTTGCTCCTACTAATGGGTTGATACGCATGTGGCAATGAATCCACCATTATTGACTTAATGGGGATACTTCGAGAATTACATGAATATTGTTTAATTTTTTAATATGGGATGCACGTTTTTTTTTTTTTGATATTGCTTGATTTTTTAATATGGGGTCCACTTTTTTTATGAATTTGAAGATAGTGGGATTCACTTTTTTCCTTCTTTGTTTTTTAATGTTAATTGGTGTTTTAAATATGGAGCTCACTGTTTTTTTTTTTAGGGAGATGGACGACGAAGCATGAGTATATACCCAAGCTTCTATATAGTAATAAAATAAAAGTAAAAATAAAATATGATTTCCCCTTTTTATTTGCATAGGGGTCACATCCAATGATGTAGGACGAGGCTCATGTGTCACAACTCACGAGAAGACACCTAACAGGCAAACTAGTGTATCAAAATTATCTCCATGGGTTTAGTACCACCAATTGAGATTTATGGGGAAAAGAAGGCCAAATACATATGCGATTTTAAACTTGTTAAGAATTTTCATATAGCACCTCAACTAAGAATATGATCTATTAAATACTAGATCCATTCATTTTATGGAAGAGTCGGCTTTATTAAATTTTGAAGTTAAATTAAATTATATTAATGAATATTTTAAAATTAAAATGAAAATATATTAAAAACTATATAAAAACGACTATAAGCTGTAATTTTTCAAACATATTTTAAAATGTTGGTTAGATTTTTCATAATATGAATTTCAAAGAGTGAAAAATACCACATAAGTTGAACAAATGAAGTACCAAAAGACTAAAAATATCCAACTCCGACCAATTTGCAGGGTCACCAATTTTAGTACATGGATAGTCCATTCAATGACTACGCAACTAAGTAATTTTACTTTTTATGTGTTAATAATGTGGTTGATTCGGAGTGCTAATATCTAATTAAGTAGTGTTTGATATAAATTCGGATATAGAATCTTCAATTTTTTAAACAAAAAAATTTTAAAAATTAGATAAACAGTATTATATAAGTCACAATAGTTAACAACATCTACGTCTAGTCAAACAAGTAGGAATGGTTATATGAATTCTCATTTCTTCATTTAAGCTCATATCACATTATAGTCATGTTAAATAAAATAAAAGTGATAATAATAATAATAATAATAATAATAATAATAATAATAATAATAATAATAATAATAATAATAATAATAATAATAATAAAATCTATCCTCAAGCAGAAGCTATTACCTATATGGACTTTTTTTTTCCTTCCATGGTGCCCTATATTTAGTTAAGTTTGCATTGATACCAAGCATTTGTAAGTCCTTTGGATCATTTTTTTCGTGTAATTTTAGGTCTACCCATCTCCTTGTAACACCTTCACTTACCATATTTTCACCTCTGCGTACTAGTGCGTCTATAGCTCGACGCGGACCATGCCCAAATCGTCTTAAGTGAGCTCACATTTTATCCTCAATGTGTGCTATTCGCACCTTTTTGGTGAGTGTGGTTATTTCTAATCTTATCTAATCTGATATGACAACACATCCATATTCGCATCCGCATCTACTCAACACTCATCTTGTGAATATGTTGGACTTTAGCGACCCAACATTCACTAATATATACTCAACCACTTGATCTAAATCATATGAATCATTCATTCCATTCTATTGAAATACCGAGCCTAGATATCTAAATTGTTAGCATTTTGACACCGCAATCTCATGTAGTCTCACCTTAACTTCTCTTTATGATGCTGACCAACCCTGTAATTCTTGTATTTAGTTTTGCATCTACTTATCCTAAAACGCTTACTCTCTAAAGTGTTTCTCCATAGTTCAAGTTTTTGGTTGACACCTTCACTAGCTTTGTCAATTACCACAATATCTTCAATTAATGGCATACAATGTGGGAACAAATACTGATCCCTGGTGTAAACCCACAGTTATGGGAAACTCCTTTGTATCATCTATACTATTTTCACGACAATAACAGCTCCTTTATGCACGTCCTTTATGACGTTTAGATATTTAATATAAATTCCATTTTTCTCCATCATCCACCAAAGAACCTTGTATGGTACTTTATCATATGCTTTCTCTAGATCAATAAACATCATGTGTAAGTCTTTCTTCTTTTCGCGATAGATTAGTTTTCTTAATAAGAATATAACCTTTGTTGTAGATTTATCAAACATAAATCCAATCTGATTCTCTTTCACCTTATCGCATTCTTAAGTTTATGCTCTATCACTCTTTTTTCAGAATTTAATCGTACAAGCTCATGAATTTAACGTCACGACTCACGATAGTTCGCACAATTTTAAATATCTCCTTTGTTCTTGTCAATCGGAACCAATATAATCTTCCTTCACTTATTGGGCATCCTACCACTTCTAAGCAGTATAATATTGAATAGTATAGTGAGCCATTAAAATATTTTAAAAGTATTATTAAAAAATTTATGGAAAAAAAGTATTTGACAAACTACAATTAAAAGGGTGGATTACTAAAGTTCCCCCAAAACCTTTTCTTTCCTCATTGCTGCGCTACCCAAACTTGTTGGCACGCTCACTGTCTCTCGGGGCATTTAGCTAGAGGTGACTCTTAAGTCTTTTTATTGAGAGAAGGTGACTCAAGTTTTAATTATTGAGTGGAGGTGGTGTTTTTTGATTAGTGATTAAGAGGTTTTGACCTTGCCCAAAAGTTTTTATTTTGACACTTTGACCCTTAACTTTATTTTTAACACTTAGCCTTCAAGTTTTATTTTTAACACTTTGACCCAGTCAATATAAACCCTAAAATACCAAAATGGGTCCAAAAAAAGGGCGCCAATAGCTGCACCCGTTTTTGCTCTTTTCCCTCCTCTATTCTTCTTCTTCTCCTTCCTCCATTCGTTCTTCCTCCTTCTTCTTCTTCTTCTTCTTCTTTTCCATCCGCCTGTTTTTCTCCCTCCATTCTTCTTCCTCATCTTCCATTGCTGCTTCCCCTGCTTCTTCTTCATCCATTGTTGTTCCATTTTGAAGAATCTGCTCAACAAAAGAAAAAACTAAACCACCAAATTTGTAATTTTTTTTGTTGGATTTCGTTAGTGTCTACATGGGCATTACATCATAAGTATTGTTGCTTCCCCTACTTCTTCTTCTTCCATTGGTGCGGCATTTTGAAGAATTTGCTCAACAAAGAAAAAAACGAAACCAGCAGATTTTGCAATTTTTTGGCTGGGCATTACTTCAGAAGTAATTTCTGCTCATTTGGTAAGTAAAATATTGTTGTTTTGTTTCAATTGTTTATGTGGGTTTTGCTGCTGATTTTCCAACAATTTACAGTAGCAATTGTACTTGTTGCAACAAGTGTTAAAGCTGCTGTATAAGAGCTTCTAAATTTTTGCAACAACTGTTGTAGTTGTTGTAGTTTATGCAACAGCTATTGTAGTTGCTGCCACAATTACAATAGATTATGTAGTTGTTGCAACTTCTATACTAATTGTTGTTAAATACGTAGTATGAATAAGTTGCAACAGATTTGTGAGTTGTTGCAAGTAGTGTACTACCTGTTGCAACAAGTATATTACTTGTTGCAACAACTCACTGATCCGTCGGATTCAGCTTCAGTCCAACAGAACCCAAAAACTGTAGCTGACTCCAACAGATTAGTTAGTTGCTGCAACAAGTGTATTACCTGTTGCAACAAGTAATTTACTTGTTGCAACAACTCATTAATCTGTTGGACATCTTCAACTGTCTTTGAATTAAACAGAACTCAAAAAACTGAAGCTGACTCTAACAGATTAGTTAGTTGGTGCAACAAGGATAGTACTTGTTGCAACAGGTAATCCACTTGTTGCAACACCTGATTCATCTGTTCCAACAAGTCATTAAGTTATTGTATTTTGTTACTATACAGTCATGACCTTTTTTAAAAAAAATAAAATATATTCAGGTAGCATTAATGGGGGACTCAATAACAATAGGTGTTGATTGTCATGGCGAATGGATCGAGAAGAACAATCGATATATTTGGCAATGGAAGGGTAGTCACATGTTAGAGACGATAGCGATGAGTGTCCAAAGAGATGTTGTGTTTGATGATTTTGTGAACTTAATCATCACCTATTGTGAATTAACTTGTGAACCGAAAAATCTTGCCATCACTTACATGCATAGCTCTTTTGAAAACCAGAGGGTCTTGCCTTTTAAGATAACCGATCAGGATCGCTTGCGTACTTATTTGAATGATGTAGCTAGGCCCATTTTAAGGGTATACGTGGTTGGAAGCCCGGTAGAGAACCATAATTTAGGTCAAGACCAACAAGATGTGTTAAATGATAAATTGGATGGGGTAGATATGGATATGGATATTCCAGATAATGGAAGTGGGGGTGAGCCGATTCCTACACCCGAAGTTGCGAGCAATACACCGTGTTCTACACAATCTTCACAGTGCAGCCATGTTCAAGATGATGAAACAGGATTTTATAAAGGAATGTCATTCAAGAACAAGGAACAACTAGCAACTATGTTGAAACTTGCTTGCGTGAAGAAAGATTTTACACTCAAGAAGGTGATTAATTCGCGCACTGTGTATTTCTTTAGATGTGTACATCCGGAGTGCAAGTGGTGGCTGAGGGCTATGAAGTTTTTAAGTTCTGACAGATTTTGTATTACAACCTACGTAAAGTATCACACATGTGGTTCTGAGCATATTACTAGCCATAATCCACACGCCACAGCGAAAGTCATTGGTGAATACTTCAAAGATAGGTTTCCCGACGGTAAAGGCCCATCTACAAAAGATATGAGCCAATCATTCCGCACAGAATTGGGTTGTAAGGTAAGTTATTGGAAGGTCTGGAAGGGCATGGAGATTGCAAAATCTTTGACAAGGGGGACACATGAGCACGGGTATGCAGTGCTTGATGCGTACCGTTATATGCTTCGTTCCGCAAATCCAGGAAGCAAGACGGCATTGAAGGTTGATGCTAATGGGAAGTTCAAGTACTTTTTTGTAGCCTATAAGGCTTGGATGCTTGGTTTTGCGCAAATGAGAAAAGTCATAGCTGTCGATGGGACATTCTTGAAGAGCAAGTACGAAGGAGTGTTATTGTCAGCCGTGGCGCAAGATGCGGAGAATCATGTTTTTCCTGTGGCATTTTGTGTAGTGGACAAGGAGTGTGATGCCTCATACAAATATTTTTTTGAACAAATGAGAAGCTTTGTAGATGATACCAAAGAGTTGTGCATAATTTCTGATAGGCATCCAAGTATCAAAAAGGCAGTTTCAATTGTCTTCCCTTTATCTCATTATGGTTGTTGCATGAAGCGCCTTGGGTAAAATCTCCGAACCACCTTTCACAATACGAAGGTCATATCTCAGTTTTATAAAGCAGCAAAATCGTACAATATAGATGAGTTCAATGACCATTTCAATCAAATCAGAGATACCGTCCCTGGGGCCGCCGAACATCTTGAACGTGTTGGATTCCACAGATGGAGCAGGGTATTCTTCCCAGGAAATAGGTATTCATACATTACCTTTCCAACAAATAACACATCTGTTGGAACAACTAACTAACTTGTTGCAACAAGTAAGTTAGTTGTTCCAACAACCCACTTAGTTGTTGCATCTTGGTATGACACAGAGACCATAACTGAAGCTCTCTCCAACAAGTAACACATCTGTTGGAACAACTAACTCACTTGTTGCAATAGGTCAGTTAGTTGTTCCAACAACTCACTTAGTTGTTGCATTTTGTTATGGCACAGAGACAATAACTGAAGCTCTCTCCAACAAGTAACACATCTGTTGGAACAACTAACTCACTTGTTGCAACAGGTGATTTAGTTGTTCCAACAACTCACTTAGTTGTTGCATTTTGTTATGACACAGAGACAATAACTGAAGCTCTCTCCAACAAGTAACACATCTGTTGGAACAACTACCTCACTTGTTGCAACAGGTGAGTCACTTGTTCGAAGAACCCACTTAGTTGTTGCATCTTGGTATGACACAGAGACCATAACTGAAGCTCTCTCCAACAAGTAACATATCTGTTGGAACAACTACCTCACTTGTTGCAACAGGTGAGTCACTTGTTCCAACAACCCACTTAGTTGTTGCATCTTGGTATGACACAGAGACCATAACTGAAGATCTTTATTTTCACAGGTATAATCTTATGACGTCAAACATTGTTGAGTCGGTGAATTCAATGTTCAATGTTGAAAGAGAGTTTCCCATTACTGCTTTATTTGATGCCATAAACAGGAGATTTGCAAAAAAAAAAATCATGAGAGACGTATGGAGTTCATCGACTCACCAAACATCTTTGTTCCTTCAGTTGAAAAAAAAAAATCAAAATTTGTCAACTTGGGGAACAAGTTGTTAGCCCATCAAATAGCCAACTACAAGTTCAGCATCATCGGTCACGGTGCAGTTGCGACAGTCGATCTGCAAAGTAGATCTTGTACTTGTAGAGTTTTTGACCTGGACAAAATACCTTGTCCACATGCAATGGCAGCGCTTCGTGTCCAATATGGTGACGACTTTGGAAGGCGGATTTATGACTACTCATCTCCATATTATAAGGTGGAGAATTACATAATTGCATATTGTGAGGAAATTTGTCCTGTGCCTTCTGAAGAATCTTGGGAAGTTCCTTTGGAGATTTTAGAGAGAGAGATACCTCCTCCATATGTTGATCCAAGCAAACCCGGAAGAAGGCGGACAAAGAGGAGGCGCGGAATCGGGGAATCATTTCCAACGAGGAAAAACAAATGATCCTTATGCAAAACAGCTGGCCACAAAAAAACAACATGTCCAAGCCTAAATGCTCCATAGTTGTAAATTGCATTATGATTTAACAATAGTTATCTGTTGGAACTTTATGACATTGTAATGTTATTGTTTCTTAGCATGGTAATTTATGTTTAACTTCCAGCAAGCAATAAATCTGTTACAACAACCAAGTTATATGTTGGTGTTTTTTCAACTAAGTTATGTGTTACAACATGTGTTTTATCCAACACGAGTAAGGATTTGTTCAACAACTTAATCACTCAAAAGAAACAGATATTACAATTGTTGCAACAGATTCTACATATGCTGCAACAGATATTGTATTTGCTGCAACAGATACTGTACTTGCTGCGACGGATACTATAGCCACTGCAACAGATACTATAGTTGTTGCAACATATATTCTACTTGCTGCAACATATATTGTACTTGCTGCAACAGATACTGTACTTGCTGCAACGGATACTATAGCCGCTCCAACAGATACTATAGTTGTTGCAGCAGATTACTCACATGCTGGAGTAGATACTATACTTGCTGCAGCAGATTACTCACATGCTGCAGCAGATACTATACTTGCTGCAACAGATACTACTTGGTTCACCCATATTTAGTGATCAACTACTCGATTCACCCATATTTAGTGATAAACAAAGGAAATCAACCATATTTAGTGATAAACAATGGAATACTTAATCAATTTGATGTATTTTTAGTCAGCGAAGAGGATCTCCTAAGCCAGCATGCACTAAATCGAGTGATCATTAGAGCGAATTGATGTGAACTACTCGATTCACCCATATTTAGTGATAAACAAAGGAAATCAACCATATTTAGTGATAAACAATGGAATACTTAATCAATTTGATGTATTTTTAGTCAGCGAAGAGGATCTCCTAAGCCAGCATGCACTAAATTGAGTGATCATTAGAGAGAATTGATGTGAACTACTCGATTCACCCATATTTAGTGATAAACAAAGGAAATCAACCATATTTAGTGATAAATAATGGAATACTTAATCAATTTGATGTATTTTTAGTCAGCGAAGAGGATCTCCTAAGCCAGCATGCACTAAATCATGTGATCATTAGAGAGAATTGATGTGAACTACTCGATTCACCCATATTTAGTGATAAACAAAGGAAATCAACCATATTTAGTGATAAATAATGGAATACTTAATCAATTTGACGTATTTTTAGTCAGCGAAGAGGATCTCCAAAGCCAGCATGCACTAAATCGAGTAATCATTAGAGAGAATTGATGTGAACTACTCGATTCACCCATATATAGTGATAAACAAAGGAAATCAACCATATTTAGTGATAAATAATGGAATACTTAATCAATTTGACGTATTTTTAGTCAGCGAAGAGGATCTCCAAAGCCAGCATGCACTAAATCGAGTGATCATTAGAGAGAATTGATGTGAACTACTCGATTCACCCATATTTAGTGATAAACAAAGGAAATCAACCATATTTAGTGATAAATAATGGAATACTTAATCAATTTGATGTATTTTGTGGTAACAACTAAGTAAATTGTTGCAACAGAAGATCCATATGTTCCAACAGATTCTTTACTTGTTGCAACATCTTAAGCAGCAGCTGGATTATTTGCAACAGAAGATCCATATGTTCCAACAAATGCCTTACTTGTTGCAACAACTAAGTAAATTGTTGCAACAGAAGATCCATATGTTCCAACAGATTCCTTACTTGTTGCAACATCTTCAGCAACTGCTGGATTATTTGCAACAGAAGATCCATATGTTCCAACAAATTCTTTACTTGTTGCAACAACTTAGGTAAGTTAGTTGTTCCAACAACTCACTTAGTTGTTGCATTTTGTTATGACACAGAGACAATAACTGAAGTTCTCTCCAACAAATAACACATCTGTTGGAACAACTACCTCACTTGTTGCAACAGGTGAGTCACTTGTTCCAACAACCCACTTAGTTGTTGCATCTTGGTATGACACAGAGACCATAACTGAAGCTCTCTCCAACAAGTAACACATCTGTTGGAACAACTACATCACTTGTTGCAACAACTAAGTAAATTGTTGCAACAGAAAATCCATATGTTCCAACAGATTCCTTACTTGTTGCAACAAGTGAGGTAGTTGTTCCAACATATCTGTCACTTGCGTAAAACTACTAAAACAACTTAAACAATATATAAAGGTACTGAGCATATAATACATATTTAACAAATTTACATAATGTGTTCATCCACCATAATTCAAAAGCAAGCAAAAAATGAGAGAAATTGTTTAATGCAAACATAGTTTAAGAGAAATTGTTTGTCCCCGCATTAGGGCTCCAACACCTTATCAATAATTCCACAAGCCCACCTCTATTGCATCCTCTCCACAGTATTGTCACTCAATAAGGTATCGGGCTTGGTCATATTCGTGCGGGTAAGCAAAGCTTCAACAAAAGTAAGTGACCAGAAAGCACATGCCTTATTGGTCTCATTGTGGGGGATATCCTTCTTCCGAACAAAATTCCATGATTCATTTAGCAACTTTTCAGGTAAGTGTGAGAACATGCCACTCTGCTTTAGCAACTTGGGGAACAAATCCATTAATGGCTGCATGTGGCAGAAGAAATCACCGTCGTCATTACATGGAATGTTGCAATCATAAACATTTATGATACCCTCCTCAATGATGATCTCAACAGTGACAAAATGGTTGTCATTAATATTCATGACAGCTATGATCCTTTTGGCACCAATCCACTCGCAGCCACCTGGGTAGGGCACACTACCTCTGGGAAAAGCGAGACCATCATTGTCCCACCTAAAGAGAGCAAGTCTTTGATTGCAATCATAAACATTTATGATACCCTCCTCAATGATGATCTCAACAGTGACAAAATGGTTGTCATTAATATTCATGACAGCTATGATCCTTTTGGCACCAATCCACTCACAGCCACCTGGGTAGGGCACACTACCTCTGGGAAAAGCGAGACCATCATCGTCCCACCTAAAGAGAGCAAGTCTTTGATCATAGGGCACGACACCCACATTTGTAGACTCATCGGACAATCCTAAGTACCTGTTGCGACAGTGATGGTAGAAGTTGAGGTCTATGATTCTATCAGAGGAATCATAGTACTCAGGGAAATTGAGCTGCCTCATACGCATCAGCAACAAGATTTCATCTACATACTGCAGTAAAAGTATCAAAACAGTCAGCCACTTGCTGCAACAGGTAGTTAGAGTTGTTGGAACAACTAGTGAACTTGCTGCAACAGGTTGTTAACTTGTAGGAACAACTAGCTAACTTGTTGCAATAAGTTAGTAACTTGTTGTAACAACTAGTTAACTTGTTGCAACAAGTTCATCGAATTATATGACTTGTTCAAACAGCATACTGAATTATATACATGAGTGTTGAAACTTACCCAATCCTCCCACCATTCGTGCATGTTTGTCATAACCTTGAAGTCTTCGGCCCCAAATTCATGCATTGAGTACAGTGCTCTCCCACTCTTTTTGGATTTGATCAAGGTTTCAAGCTTCTTCTTTTTGGGGGGGTTTACACGCTTGAAAATATCAACTTTTTTCAGCACTTGTGGCACAACTTCAGCAGGAGGAGTAGCAATAGACTTCTGTGGAGTACTTGTTTTCCTTGCTCTACAATCAGCAAGTGCCTTGGAAATTGTTTTTGCCCTCTTGCGAATCCCAATAGGAGTATAGGGTGAGCTGAGCTTTTTGGATGGCTGGACACCCCTCTTGGACATCAAACTCTTTATAGCTGAATTCGTATCTTTTTGTGCCTGAAGCAACTCTTCAACCTTGTTTATCAAACCTTCCATTTTCAGCCTGCAAGTACTGCATTCACAAGCACAAGAATACACCTTGGAGGAACCGGCACCAACTGAAGAATATCTACCCAACCTATAAGGGATATCTGTGGTCTGCCCACCACCACCACTTTGGGGAGTATATCCACCAACTCCACCACCAACTCCATCACCACCACCATCATCATCTCTTCTTTTATCAGCAAGACCTTCCACTGCTTGTCTTGCAACATCAACAACAGTATTCGTATCAACAGCATCACCAACACCATCACCATCACCACCACTATCAACAACACCAGCCCTTATGATGGTTGTGGCTCCAACCAATTCTTATTTTATCTGATCAATCAATTCATCATGCACAGATTCCCTATGCCCTAAACTAACGAGGCATGGCATCTGCACCTCTCGTTTTGTCGGGATAAGCCTTGGATGTACAACCTACAACAAACAAACAGATATATTCAACCAATAAGTGTGTAATCTGTTGGAACAACCCCCACATCTGTTTCAACAACCTCCTAGGTTGTTGCAACATATTCTTTAGCTGTTGGAAAAACCAAAACAGCTGCTGCAGCTTCCTCTGCAACTGTTCTGATATTTTCCAACAGATTGTGAACCTGTTGCAACAACTGATCAAGTTGTTCCAACATCTTAGGAGTTGTTGCAACATATTCACTATCTGTTGGAAAATATCAGAACAGTTGCTGCAACTTCCTCAGCAACTGTTTTGATTTTTCCAACATATTCTGAGGTTGTTGCAGCAGATAAATGTATCTGTTGCAACAAGTAGTTACTTCTTATAAAACTATTCAGGGATATTTTCTAATAGATTCTGACTTACTGCTTCCTTGGGGGGGTTAAAAGGATCAAGATTCATTTTTTTATTGCTGTTTTTGGTAGTCAACCATCTGAGGATCCTTGGAAACAAACTTCTTCTGAGTAGTCCCTGACTTGACTCCGTAGGTGAGGAATGGCTTCAAATGCCCAAGCCTAGAAAAAATTATGACACCAAAAATCAGAATAATCAATGAAGGAAAAGAATTAAAAAGATTTAACATTGAAGAAAGAAAGTTTACCATGAAGGCCCAAGGGAAGCCATAGATGTTGGAAGTCTTCACATTAGGGTTCAAAGCTTTGCACAAATATTCAACAGTAAACTTAAAACTTTTATGACCCCATGGATAGTTATTGAATGCCTCATGATCCTCCGACAGTTTAATCAAACCAAGTTCTATATTATTCTTTACATCCCTTGCCCAAAGAATAGAATTCACAAACCAAACTAAGCACAATGACTCCTTGTGCTTTCTTGACATAGTTTCTGACTTCAAGTCTGCTAGCAAATCCGCTGCCTTGTAGCTCTTTCCACGAACATCCACTAAATCCAAATCATCATCAACCTTAGCTTTGCCTTTCTTGCCTTTCTTGGCTGCCTTGGATGACTTGGGTGTCTTGGCTCCCTTGGATGACTTGGGTGTCATGGCTCCTTCTTTAATGTAACTGTAGGAAGAGGCTGAGAAGGATCATGACACCTCAGTCCGGTGATTATGGCAAACTCCTTGATGCCAAAACAAACTGGCATGTCGTAGTAGTTTATCCATATCTCATCAGTTTTGCTGCAAATAATTCTTCGTTTGAGAAGACCATACACAATGGTCATTTGAAACCTTGCATTGTTGTCCTCAGGCAAATCTAGATACATGCCAAAACATGTGGCCCTGAAGAAATCCTCCAAGCCCTCCTCCTGAAGTATCTTCCTAAAGTGATCAAAGGGCTTGCCCATGACTGATTTTACAACAAGATCACCATTCAAATCACCTAGTTTATCCATCGGCATCTGCACACGGAACTTCTCAATACTGAAAGTTTTGACAACTTCATCAGTGGAAGGTCTGTCAATATCAGTCCCAATAGAAGAATCAACAGCCCCGGTCGCCGACCTTTCAAAAGATGCAATTTTATCCTCTCCATTGTCATCATTATTTACATCATCTTCTTTTTTTTTCTTCTTCTTCTTCATTTTCAGCATTGTTTTCTTCTTCTTCTTCTTCTTCTTTTTCTTCTTCTTCTTCTTCTTCTTCTTTATTTTCTTCTTGTTCTTCTTCTCTATTTCGTTCTTGTTCTTCTTCTTTATCTTGTTCATCTACTTGATCTTCTTTACTTTCTTTGCCAGAAACTCCTACTTGAGAGGTTTCCTATTCAGCAGTTTGATCAGAAAGAATATTTGTCTGTTCAGCAAGATCATCAAATGATGGCCCCTTAGCTCTTTTACTAACTGTAGATGATTTCGATGATTCCTCCCCTTTTCTTTTTCGTGAAGACATTTTATCTGCACACAGGAGATAAGCAAAAACACTTTCAATTGATTTGTGCACCATTTAAAGTAAATAAATAATGAATTTTTACAAGAGCTGAAGCATATGTTGCAACAAATGTGTAATATATTGGAACAACTCCATCATATGTTCCAACAACTTCATAAGTTGTTGCAATAGATTATACATTTGTTGGAAAATATTAATACAGTTGTTGCAGCTTCCTCAGCAACTGTATTGATTAATTCCAGCAGATGGATAATCTGGTGCAACAACTGGTAAAGTTGTTGGAACATATGATTAAGTTGTTCCAACAGAATAATCTGTTGGAAACCATCAGAACAGTTGCTGCAGCTTCCTCAGCAACTGTTTTAACAATTTTCAATAGATTTTAAATCTGTTGCAACAACATATTCACTTGCTGCAACAACCTCAGCAACTGTTGGATTTTTACTAACAGATTAGAAATCTGTTGCAACAGATTACTCAGCTGTTGGGTAAAAACAAAAAAAAAATGGCAAGGCCATTTTTCCTAAGCCTTACAAGGACAACAATAGGACAACAACATCTATTTCACTATCAGGCTGCAATATCAGTGTATTACAAACACACAACAGTAAAAAAATTGAACAAAATACACAGCATTGCATAGACACCCTGCCCATGTTCTTCCTCTTCTTCTTTAACCAAAATTAGTCATTTTCGTACTTTTATTTCAAAACTTAACTTTTGAACCAGAAAAAACATTTGTTTCAATACAAACACACAATCATCACAAGTTAAACAAAATAAACCAACCTCAACTGTCAAACAAGTGCTGAAGTTGCTGCAACAACTTACTCAGCTGTTGGAAAAAATCCAAAAAAAATTCAAACCCTTTTTTCGAAACCCCAAGGAGAACAAGAACACAAAAAGTACCAAAAACCATAATTTCACAACCACATATACTATTTAACAACACAGAAACCCCAACAAGTGGAACAAATAGAGCAAATGCGGGTTTTGTCAAGCCCAACAAGCCCTTTTTTCGAACTCCTAAGGAGAACGAGAACACAAACAACATCAAAAACCAGAATTTCACAGCCACATACACTATTTACAAACACACAAACCCCAACAACTCGAACAAATACAGTAAATAAGGGTTTCTCAAGCATTGAACAACAAAATAAACAACATTACAGACAAACCCATGTTATTCTTCTTCTCTGACCAAAATCATCATTTTCTCACTTTGATTTCAAAACCCTAACTTTAAAAGAAGAAAAAGTTGAGCGATTTTACCTAAGAGAAATGGAGAGCAGCAGTTCGTATGAGACTCGGCTTTTGAAGAGGTTGAAGACGGTTTCAACAAGCACATTTAGCAGTTGAGATCAGTTCGTGGGTTTGAAGTTGAAAGTTTGAAGGAGCAGTTGAGATCAATTCTTGTTTTGAATGAAGTTCGTGTGGTTTGGTTTGATATTGGACCGATGTTGATTTTGAAATAAATGGGGGGTTGGATTAAATGATTTGGGTCTTTTTTGTATTTTATAAAAGATTAACAAGTTTGACAAAATATATTTTGAATCCCAATTTTCTTAATCCTAAATTTAATTGAGTTTTGACTTGATGTGATCCCTACAAGTCACCTCTAATAATTTCCAAACTTAAAAGGTCACCTTCAGTAAAATTTTCGCCGTCTCTCCCTATCCCGTGCCGGCGCAGGATTCAACTTCTGCCTGTGTGCGCAAATGTGAGTCTCTCTGTAATTATCAAGCTGGCCCCTATTTCTTTTCTTTTCATTTCTAATTTCTCGCCCTATTTTTACTTTGCTTCTATCTTTATTAGCTAATCTCATTTATCAATACAATAACGTACAACTTATTTTTTTATTGATTTTTCCTTTCTAGAAGAACAGTTCTTGTAAATTTATTTGCAGAAACCTAGAAAGTTGAAATTTTTGAATAAAATTACTTCTTTAATCTAGGATGGGAACTTCATCTTTTTGTGGGTGTGTGAGATTTTTCTGTTCAAGGATACAAGTATATACTTTTTGAGTCTTGAATGAGTCAATTTTCATGAAATATGATCGTGAGTTGAAGACCTGGCAGGTGTATTCAAAATGTTAAAACCTGGTGGAATGGTGAATTTGGGAATGGGACTAATGTAATCTTAGAGTTTCTGGAATTCTTGCAGTTTTAAAGGATTCTTAACTTGTAATGCCTCATTTGGTACTGAATGTTCACAACAACATAATACCCCGTATAATCCCACCGGGTGATGTCCGGGGAGGGTAGAGTATAGTAAATTGTACGCAGACCTTTCCCTACCTTGACAAGGTAGGGAAGCTGTTTCCGATAGACCCTTAGCTCAAAATTTTGGTAGGCGCGTCTTGGTACTGAATATTTATTAATAAAATCTACTTATCCGAAAATTTCTCTTCTTTTGAATCAAGGATCTGTCGGAAACAACCTCTGTACCTTCACAAAGGTAGGTGTAAGGTCATCCTACTCTTATCAGACCCCACTTGTGGGATTACATTGGGTATGTTGTTGTTGTACTTATCTGGAAAAGCAAGGCTTTTGTTTCAAAGTTTAGAGTGCTTATTATAAGTTTTTGCCTCAAGTATCTAAATATGCATCTACAGTGAGCCCTTTTTTCTCGTACAAAATACATACTCCAATATTTTAGTTCTGGGATTGTACTAAATTGAGTTGGATTAAACTTTTGTTTTGTAGGGAAGTGTTCCTAATTCTTGTGAATTGAGATGGATAAATTTTTGAAGAAGCTGAATCATTCTCAACCAAGTTCTAGTTCTAGTTGCCCATCCTTGAGTCAGACGGTAGCTCCAGTAATTCGTATGGATGTCAATCTTTCTGGTTTTATAGATGAACTTGATTTGGAATCACTTAAAGATGATCCGGGAGAAAGAATACCCATTGTTAACTATAGCCCTCGAATACGAGATGCAGTGAGGAGATACTATATTCAAAAGGGACCTTGTCAACCTTTCAAGCATCAACAACATACCCATTGTGATCCCACAAGTGGGGAACCTTTGAAGCATCAATTTCCTAAATCTAAGTTTGAAGAGAAAATGCGTCAATTTAATGCAAACTGGTACGAAAGTCTGTTTTCTGGATGGTTGGAGTAAAGTGTGAGGAAGGATGCTGTATATTGTATGTGTTGTTATTTGTTCAAACATGAGTTCACTCATGGAAGTGCAGGTGAAGGTTTTACAAAAACTGGTTTTAGGGCTTGGAATAAGGCTCTTGAACGATTGCGTTTACATGTTGGTGAAGCTAATAGTGTCCATCATAAATGTTTCAATAAAATGCGTGATTTGTCAAATCATTATCAATCAATTCAAGTTGCTTTTGACAAGCAATCTGAGAAGTCCAAAAGGGAGAGCCAAATGCGTTTGGAAGCCTCAATTGATGTTGCAAAACTTCTCTTGCATTATGGATTGCCGCTCTTCCACACTCTCCAGCACCAAATGGATGTTGTCGGTGACGACTCCGACAAGTCCATCATTGTCCCATCATTAAACTATGTCCGTGACGCTAAACCCAAGGCTGCACCACCAGCAGACATGAAAGAATACCCAAATTCCTATGTTTTTATTGTGGATGTGCCAGGGTTGAAATCTGGAGATATCAAAGTGCAGGTGGAAGATGACAATGTGCTGCTGATAAGTGGAGAAAGGAAGAGGGAAGAAGAGAAAGAAGGGGTAAAGTATATTAGAAAGGAGAGAATGATTGGGAAATTCATGAGGAAGTTTGCACTGCGGGAATATGCGAATGCTGATGCAATTTCTGCGGTTTGTCAAGATGGGGTTCTGACTGTCACTGTTGACAGGTTGCCTACTCCTTGGACAAAGAAACGCAAGACCATTGAGGTTAACACTGCATGAGAGTCTTGACATGGGAATGGGAATTGCTCTGTTTTGATGTTTGACGGCGCAATGTATAAAATTAGTAATGATCTAGGAGTGTACTAATCTTTTACACTTTCTTCTCATTTTGCTGCTATGTTTTTCCCTGTTTTCTGAAGTATTATGGAGCAACATGAGGCGCTATATGTTGCTTGTAATAGGCATGATAGCAGATGTTTGTTGTTAATGCAGTGAAATGCTTCTATTATTCTGTTCTGTTTCTCTCTTATCTCACCTATTAGGTTCTGTTCCCTCCATTGCTATCAAATGCAGTTACTTTTTCTTTAAAAAAAAAAAATGGATTTTCTCCCCTCTTGTTTAAACTTTAATTGAGGTGGATGAGTCCATGAATAAGGAAAGACGATTATACGTTGTGTAGCTTTGGAAGGATTAATAACAGTAGTCTATTTGTAACAAAAGCAGAATATAATCCTCGTCTTCCATAATTTCCATTCTTAAAAGTAGCTTTATTCCTATTGATTAAAGGTGTAATAAATCTTTACACTTTGTATCTTGTGCAACTGGGTAAACGACCTAATTAACTGGAGTAGGGGTGTCAAATAGACAGAATTTCAAGTTGGAGCAGATTAGGTTTATGTTATATAAATAGATGAGATGCCACCAACTCTTTGAAAGTCTGATTCGGTGAAAAGGAGAGGGTGAGATACTATAAGTTGGTGCTAGTTTTCAATTATAAATGACTTTCTCCTTATGCATTTTGCCGAAAAAATGATCTTTGTGTCGCTAAGTAGGAATTATTCTGAGGCCTGCGTGTTCCTTTTAGTTTCTTTCATTTTCTTTTATTGATGAAATCCTCTCAAAAATGTGTACTAAGCTATCGCCAAGGTGGATTCAAATTGGACAACATTAAGATTAACGTATGATTCATTAATATCTGGATGATCAATGTCATAGCCCATTAAGGTGAGCTTTTTCATAGATAGAAAGAACAATTAGGGTGCTCCGGGGGCAATAGGAACTTTCAAGTGTAACACGTAGACACCAATATCCAAGAGATTACATTTCAACTAATGCATCAAAGTTATCTCAATGCCCTGTTTAGTAATACCAGTTGAGATTAATAACGTTAAAAGGAAAACTTACTAGATGAAAGAGTAAAAAAGTCTTAGCCCGACCAATGTACAGATTCGCCAGTATTTTAGTGCATAGATGATCCATCCAATGATTACACAACTAAAATAAAAATTACATTGAAAAAAGAAAAGAAAAAGAGGAAAAGAACAGAGGAGAAATACCAGTTGGTGTGAGCATCAAATGTGAATGCGAGTAAGTTTTTGCTATATAACTGTTTAGTAGGCAATTAGAAACCTGAAGATGGAAAAACAAAACTTCGGCCAAAACTACATTCTCACCGGGACAAAAATTCTGGCAATTGTCTCTAGGATTTTATCAATTGCGGATTGCCTGATTGATAGAAGTAAAACTAGGATTGCAAGAACAAACCCAAAGTTCTGAGGAGGAAGAAAGAATTCATCTTTCTTTTCTTTCTTCGTTGAAGAGCTCGTAACGTGTTTCCAACATCTCTGGTGTGCTTGGCTGGAGGACTCACGCCCTTCTTAACAAATAAAGCAATAAAGAAGCCCTCCTTGTCCTCAATGAGATCGGTTCTCAGCACATGTTGAGCTGCGAAAAAATAAGAAGATAAACATACACATGCAACTGAAGAAGTTCAATTGATCGAGTAGGATTGATTTCTAACATGCACAATATTTAGGGGTCGTTTAGTTGGTGGTCAAAGTTGGGCAGGGATTAGTTATAAGGGAATCTATAAGGGAATCTATGTATTATTTTATGTGGGTTTAGTTATTCATGTATTAGTTATTGCATCTTCTACCCAGCATAAATAATACATAGAATCATTCATAACTTAATACATTATTAGTTATGTGGGATTGTAACCAGGTAACCAAACACCGTACTTGGTTTGGTTTGTTGAATTTTATACATAACAACTAAAATACTACCAAACATGGTACTAGTTATGCCAGTATTAATACATAAATAAACCATTTCCTAACCAGCAACCAAACGACAGGTAATAATGAAGAACCACAAGGGGCTAACTTAGATGTATATTTAAGACAGGCGTCATGCAGGAAGAACCAGCATCTATCAGTCCAAAACGGGAAGCTAGTTCAAAGGGGAACTAAGTTATTATTCTTAATGATGGTATTGTATATATTTAGAAATCTCATATGTACATGTTTTCCTGCTGCCTTCAGTGTAAAGCAAATACTATACGCAAGAGTATTGAAGGTGTTAGAACGTAGTTTTATCTTCTGGCCTTTTGAAGATAAACGGTGCTTTATTTCTGAAAGAATATCATTGCGATAGCTTCGGTTAACCAACCAAATCTGGCTTACACTATTAGCAATTAAACACGAAAAAATATGATGCCTGGAAATGCTTAGAGGACTTGAAAACTATAAGAATACTTTCTTTCCACTGTGCTCTTTCTTTATTTGTCTAGTTTGACCAACTTTTGGAAGGTGGGTTGATTCTAAGGACTAAGGGTCAGGTAGGCACCTATAAAGGAAGCTTGTGAGATATGATCACTTACATCCATCAAAAGTTGGATGACCTCGGCGAGGCCATTGAGGAAAGATTGTTGTCAGTTCAAAACCATAAGAAGAAGCAAGAGGAAGAACAGATTTGACGACATCTTCATTCTCAACTTGGTTAATCGAACATGTGCTGTAAACAATTTTCTCAACAGCTGGGACTGCATCAAGATGAGAGGATAAATTGATCAGTCGCATGCACAAACATACATGAATTTACACATTTGTGGTTAAACAAAAAACAACTTAGAAACAACGTTATAAATCTCACAAGATAATGCATGTTCCAAAGCCTTTTTCTGGAAAGCAGCGAGCTTTTCTAGTCTATTTACATCAGAGTCTGCAAAATTATTCCAGAAAAAAGTTAAAAAGGAGATGAGCAAAGGGTTGATTACACAAAGGAATCAAAAATGAATACATAATGAGCAAAGTCACCTGCAGTATATGAGGGGAGCAAGTGATCTAATCTATCAACAGCAGTTCCAGATCCTGAACATGACGGATCTAACAGTATTGCTTGAACCTGGTGTCCGGTTTATGTGTTAAATAAAGAACTGCGTTCAAAAACTCCAAACAGGAAAAAAAAGGGTAACAAAGTTCTCAGATCCCGAATATCAGATGCTTGACAACCTATACTGCAGAATTCTCTTAATGATTAATACTTCGAATAATGTTTGTGAAATTAGGTCAACCAATTACTTTATTCCAGTGCTGCAAGTTAAATAGATTGATTAACTGGACAGAAAGTAATAGATTCCATTTAATAAGTTGATAATATCTATCAGCCAACAACGCCGTTGATAATATCTACCAGCCAACAACGCCGTTGATAATATCTATCAGCCAACAACGCCGTTGATAATATCTATCAGTCAACATCGCCTCATTCATCCAAAAAAAATGTCTTACATGTTTACCTTTGAGTACGCTGGATCCTCAGGACTCATGTTTAAGAAGTCGCCATGCTTGACTTTCACGTCTTAGAATAAGTTAAGTTATCGGGGCATATTACGACAACAATGAAACAAAAACCGTTAGACAAATTATTATATAACTAATTGGTTTTAGGAATTACTTGAAATTGGAAATTGAAACATCTAAAGATGACTAGCAGTTTCAAAAGCCATATTTCCTCAAAAATAAACTTCAGACACCTAATGCAGAGAAGTGTTTACGGTATTAAAAGTCAAACTGTATAGAAACTAATAACTCCATCCAGTTTGAGTGAATAACTGCAAGATTTTTGGAATTACTTAAACATGGGATAATTTAAACGAAAGCAAGGACCTAAGCAGACAGTTTTAAGGGCTTCCAATACATTTTAGGTATATGTCCATCTAGAAATCAAGTTATGGTTAAATTTGCTCTGAAGCAATTTTATGTGAAAGATGAATAGGATACCAGAAAGCTGTTAAAAGGATACTAGTCGCTCCAGCCAGTTTAACAGTGTCCTTCAGACGTTTAACCCTTTCTTTATTAAGTTCACAAGCTATTATCTTTCCATTTCCCTTCATTAGAGCAGCAAGATGAACAGTTTTGTTCCCTGGTGCTGCACATGCATCGATGACCTTCACCAAAAAATAAACAATCATGAACAACAACCAAGTGAAAATGAAAATCAAGAGAACGCCTAACTACTCTTTGTTCATGTAATTACCTCCCATCTGGGTTTAGGCCCAAGAGCAACTGCAACCATGGAACTTGCCTTACCCTAGTGGAGCCAGGGACATTAATTGCATGTCAACACAAGCTAGAATAAAACCCAAAAGAGGGGAAAGGATTGCTTGACAAGAAACTCTTTCATTGTATTCACATTAAAATTCCATTCTAAGAAAAGGAGGAAAATTTTGCACCTGCAAAAAGACACTTCCACTTTTCACCAAAGGATGATCATGCAGGTCAGTCCTTGGTGGGAAAATCAACAGGTCAGGAACCATGGCATCCTGACAAACCTATTCAATGTGCAGAACGTACGCATACATAAACTTTATAATAACGAGAATAAAGCACCAATAAAAATCTATCAGACTATGAAGTGAATAATTTATTTTATTTTATTTTTGAAAAGGTAACACTCGTATATTTATCCAAAAATCAGACCTGCCACAATCAGTTACAGGTCTCATAGTTACAAAGGAGTATTCAGAAGATCTTTAATCCTATAACAATAACTTATATAGAACCCAAGACGTCCATAAATGATTCTAGATCTTCCATATACTCCTGTTTACACCAAAAGTAGAATAAAGCAAGACAGTTCATTTTCATCTTCTGTAAAGAATTACACTTATTTTCAAAACATCTAAGGTTCCTTTCACTCCACACAGACCACCAGATGCAAGCTGGTATAATTCTCCATCTCTCTTTGTGGCCAGAAAGGTTGGCATAACTATTCCACATCTCCAGGACTTGAGCAATTTTCTCAGGCATTACCATGTTAACCCTTTCAAATTGATGAACAAACTCCATATCTGAAAGGTAGTCTTGCAGTGAATAAAGAGGTGACTAACAGTCTCTGCTTCTTCACCACAAAAGAAACACCTTGCACAAAATTAAAACCCCTTTTCATGAGATTTTCCTGAGTACAGTACTGCCTGCTTAGCTAGCAGCCAGACAAAACAAGAAACTTCGTAAGGGATCTTAACTTCCATATCAATTCCCATGGCCAGTGGTCAATCTGGTTTCAGTAAATGTTAGAAGTATTGTATGCCTCCTTGACAGAAAACTTGCCTAGTTTGTGATTCTGCCAGATTAGGCAGTCTTCATCATCAGATGGTCCCTAAAATTGCTCCAAGATCTTGTAAAAATCTGCTAGTCTCTGAATCTCCCAGTCATTTAGGGCCTGTTTGGAAAGACACCCAGGTAATTGGAATTGGGTGTAATTACACAGTTTGGCCTGTTTGTTTGCCCAAGTAACTACACAGTTCAGTGGGAATTGGGTGTAATTATACACTCCAATTCTCAAAGGGGGTTGAGAATTGAGTGTAATTACACCCAGTAATTACAGGGTTACTTTTTAGTTTTTCTTTTTTGTTTATTTTAATTTCTTTTTATTTTTAATTTATTTTTTATTTCTATTATTTTAATTTATTTTGATTTTTAATTTATTTTTACTTTTAAATTATTTTTATTTTTTAAAATGTATTTTTATTTTTATATTATTTATTTTTCATTTCCTTTCTTCTCATTCCAACCTTTACTTATAATGGTTCCATGTAATTGCTCGTATTTTTTTATTTTATTCATTTAGCATAACCGTGTTATTATTCTAATTTTTGAAACTATAACTTTTACTATTGAAAAGAATGAGTTTAACAAACTTGGCATATAACGAGTGACATTATTAAAGTAGAATTTCGTTGTGAATGAGGTTATAACCTTATATTTTCTTTTTCTTTTTAATTACTTATTTAAGTTAAATTGGAACTTACTTATGTAATGTTGGAATTTGACATAAGAGTATCATGTTAAACTTTTTCTTTTGAATTTTGAATTTAGGTTATATTTTCAATTTAAGTTATTTGCTTTCACATTGCATGTTGTTTATTTTTCACTTACATTTGATGGATTTTTTGTGTCAAACATTTGATTAATGTTATGGAATTATATTTATAAATATTATTTTTTTGTCAAACATCCAATCCATGACGTTCTCATAAAAAAAAATCTCTTTTTAAGTTTTATAATTAATTAAAATTAAATATTATTAATTGAAAAATATAAATCAAATATTTTTTACAATATTAGTTACAAATATATGATTATTAATTTCTATATTTCAAGAAACAATATGTTATTAAATAACTAATTTAATATCATTTATAAAGGAAAATATTTTTTAAATATTAATTTTAAATTTTTTATAATTAAATTTTATTTTTAAAATAAACTAACTGTATAATTACACGTGTGCAACCAAACAACACGCTTGTAATTACGCTATGACAAACAAACAGGTCATTGTAATTACTAGGTGGCTTTCCAAACAAGCCCTTAGTAGTCTTCTAAAACTCAAATTCCATCCCTGATTAGACCAGACCTTTGCCACAGAGGCATTTTGTTGCTGGTTGAGGATGTATATATCTGGGAATAAGAGTTTCAAATTACCTTGCTCTAACCAATTGTCTTCCCAGAAGG
Source organism: Lycium barbarum (assembly GCF_019175385.1). Taxonomy (NCBI): domain Eukaryota; kingdom Viridiplantae; phylum Streptophyta; class Magnoliopsida; order Solanales; family Solanaceae; genus Lycium; species Lycium barbarum. The sequence goes on along the minus strand of NC_083340.1, from coordinate 42,477,232 downwards.
ATATCTTCATGCCATTTCCTGCCTTTAGTTTGCAATTTCCCTTGAGCTTTGGCCATTGATTCCTGGTAGCTCTCCATAAACTTGTTCCATAATAACTAGTTACAGGTTTAGTTGTCCAGTTGTTTTCCCTTTCATATTTCACACTTATCACCTCTTTCCACAAGGATTGTTCATTGGTTTTGGTTTTGAGCTCTCAAATCCCTGATTCCCACGTCCCCTGCCTTTTTGCTTCCTATTAGAGCCTCCCATTTAATCAGGTGGATCTTCTTAGTGTCACTGTTACCCTCCCAAAGGAATAGGGACATCATGTATGCGGGCATGGCATCCAAAACACTATTGATCAGTGTTGATCTTCCCCCAAGGATAGATATTGGCTCGTCCAGTTCACTAGCCTTTTTTCACATTTCTTAACCACCCCATTCCATATACCTATGGACCTGCTTTTAGCACCAAGGGCCATGCCCAAATAAACAGTTGGCAATTCCCCGGATCTTCCTCTCAGAACCTCACTCAAGGAGGACAAATTAGTTACCTCATTTACTGGATATAAGAAGCTTTTATTCCAGTTAATGTGCTGCTTCAAAAAGGATAAAGATCACCCTAAGAATCTTTAGTTGCTCCCTGTCAGCATCACAAAAGATCAGAGTATCATTCGCATATTGGAGATGAGTAATCTCCATATCTTCCCCCACTATGTTAGAAACTTTGAAACCCTTAATCCACAAATTTTCTTGAGCAGTTCTTAGCATATCATTGAGGCCTTCCATAGCAATGATAAATAGGAAAGAAGATAGAAGGTCACCCTGTCTTAAGCCTCTCTGAGAGGGGAAGAAACATGTTGGAGATCCATTAATGAGGATAGCAAACTTCACTGAACTAATGCAAAATTTTATCCACCTTATCCATCTAGAACCAAAACCTCTCTTAGCCAGAGTTTTTAGAACAAAATTCCATACACTATGCTATCCACCCTGGCTCACTGCTCCTCAGTCTTGAGTCCATACACTCATTTGCCATAAGAATAGCATCCATTATCTGTCTTCCTGTGATGAAGGCTAGTTGATGGTTATCTACCAATTTGCGCATTACCTTCTTAAGTCTTTCAGTCAATAACTTGAAAATGATTTTGTAGATGCTATCTATCAGGCTGATAGGTCTGAAATCTATCAGCTCCTTGGCTCCCATCTTTTTTGGAATCAAAGCCACATAAGTGGCATTAAAACTTTTCTCAAAGAAGCATCTATCATGAAAGTTTGACTGCAGCAGTCACCTCCTCGCCTACCACTTCCCAGCAATGAACAAAAAAAGCCATTGTATACCCATCAGGTCCAAGAGCTTTGTCTCCAGCACATAGTTTGTTTGACACGGTTCAAGATTTCCTTGTTTTCAAATTCCTTTTGCAACATCTGGTTCTCTTCTTCTGTAATTCTGAGGCCGGTCTCCATGATTCAACAATTTCCTTCTTAATTCCTTCAGGATTCTTGATAGTATGTCCATCAGCATTCAGTTCATCAATGTTGTTGAATCTTTTGTGTGAATTAGCAGTTTTATGAATTGCTTCTAGTTCTGCAAGCTGGTTAAGGATGGATTGTTTCTGCAAAGCAAGATTACCTTGAGTAGTTTTGTTCCACTCTCTCAGTTTGTCTTTGAGTGCTCTCATCTTGAAGGCTAATGTGAAATCTGGCCACCCTTCACATACAAAAGAGCTCCGCCATTCTTCGATTCTCTCCACAAAACCTTCTGTGAGTAGCCACCAATTTTCAAATTTAAAGTAGGATTTCACAGGTTCCCAATTTCCACTTTGGAGCGTAATAGGTGTGTGATCAGACATGACTCTACTAAGGACGGATTGTTTGATGTTCCTGAACCCCTCATCCCATTCATCAGAAAAAAGAAATATGTCTAATCTAGCTGCTATATCATAACCATCTCCCTTTTTCCAGGT